>NW_026634267.1:38148-61915 GCF_024868665.1 Triplophysa rosa
GTGGCTAAATTAACAAAAAATAAATCGTCAGTGACTTCTGATCCTGTATATCAGCATAGCAGTGATGAATTTATGAACTACTTCACATATAAAATCCAAGATATTAGAGAAAAAATTATAACAATGCAATCAGAAGTGAAACCCGCTGAACAAACTAACTACAGCGCCCTTAAGGAGAAAATGCAATTATTTTATACCGTAGATCAAGATGAGCTGTCTAAAATTATTAGATCATCTAAATCAACAACATGCATACTAGACCCTATACCTACAAATCTACTGAAAGAGATGCTCCCAGAAATTATAGATCCTCTTCTTGGTATTATTAACTCATCTCTGACATTAGGACATGTGCCTAAAGCATATAAGGTGGCTGTTATAAGGCCCCTTGTCAAAAAACCCCAACTCGACCCTAGAGAACTAAGGAACTACAGGCCTATATCGAATCTACCTTTCATATCTAAAGTTCTGGAGAAAGTAGTTTCAACTCAATTATGCTCCTTCCTCCAAAGGAATGACATCAATGAAGAATTCCAGTCTGGATTTAGAGCATGTCACAGTACAGAGACTGCTTTGATCAGAGTTACACAGAGGTGGGTAGAGTAGCCAAAATCTTTACTCAAGTAAAAGTACAAGTAAATACAGAAATTGTTACTCAAGTAAAAGTAAAAGTCAATATTTTAAAATTTACTTGAGTAAAAGTAAAAAAGTATGCAATGAAAAAACTACTCAAGTAGCTAGTTACTTAGTTACTTTGTACCTGATTATATAGGCCTACTACATAAAATTAATATTAACGCCAATATTTTAATATTACATTTTAATCAATATTTTTAATTATCATAAGCAGATATCTTTGCAATATACTAGAGAGACTAAAGAATAGACAAACACAGAAGAGACGAGCATTTCTGTACATTTCATCTAGTCCTGATGTCAATGTAGTTTACACAACTTATTTAGAATAATAGACCATGTCAAACTAAAGCATGAACTAAACTCAGAGCATTTCCTTAGATGATCTAGAACATCTGCAGTGCTCTCTTAAATGAAATACACATTTCTGAACAAAGCTCATGTTTTCTCGTGTTGTGTCACGTGTGTGTTGTGAAACGCTCTTACTTGTAAACAAACAGTAAGCAGTGAACCACACGCCCATCAACAAGTTTTCTTCCTTCTGTTCTTCAAATGTATATTTCTGCATGCTCACTTCTCTGTGTCTGACAGGTAACGCGCATGTTGCTGTGTCTGACGAACAGGTCGCGCTGGTGCGCGCATATGGCGGGCATTTATCATTGCTGGCAAACAATATGACACATTTGCAGTTTTGATTGTATAGATATAGATTCATATCCACTTCATCCAACGCTCTTTGTGTTCTGCGTGTTCTTAAGTTTCGCGCTACGAGGAGTGAGTAATCCTGCTTCAGATGATTCAGATCGTGCTGCGAACTGAACAAATCATTTGAACTGATTCATTAGCCTATTCAAGTGGTTTTACCCATAGTTCAATTAATGCTTTCAAAAGAATCGACTCAAAAGAATCGATCACTCGGGAATGCCTGTAAAAAGAGACGACGACCTTGAAATAAACAACGCGTTTTATAAAGCATATTTTAAAATGAAGGAACGAAGGAACGTCACGCAATGTAAGTTATGTAACGAAGTAAAAGTACAGATTTTCTATTAGAAATTTACTCAAGTAAGAGTAAAAGTACACACTTTTAATTTTACTTAAAAAGTACATATTTTCCAAAATGTTACTCAAGTAAATGTAACGAAGTAAATGTAGCGCGTTACTACCCACCTCTGGAGTTACAAATGATCTGCTATTGGCGTCTGACCGAGGTTGTATCTCGTTATTGGTGCTGCTAGACCTTAGTGCTGCATTCGATACCATTGACCACAGCACACTCCTACATAGACTCGAAAATTATGTCGGCATTAAGGGAATAGCTTTGAAATGGTTTAAATCTTATTTATCCGACCGTTTTCAATTTGTAGCAATAAACAATGAGGTGTCACGCAAATCGCAAGTCCAGTACGGTGTACCACAGGGCTCAGTCTTAGGGCCTCTGCTCTTCGCATTATACATGCTACCTCTAGGAGATATAATAAAGCGACACGGAGTTAGCTTTCACTGTTATGCTGATGATACTCAACTTTATATTTCCTCGAAGCCTCATGAAACACAGCAGTTCCATCGAATAATGGAATGCATAGTCGATATAAAAAACTGGATGAGTAACAACTTTTTATTACTGAACTCGGACAAAACGGAAGTGTTACTTATTGGACCGAAAACTGCTATAAGTAACAACCAAGAATACTGTTTAACTATTGACGGATGTTCCATAAAACCCTCGTCGTCAGCAAAGAATCTTGGCGTTCTATTCGATAGTAATCTGTCATTTGAGAGCCACGTCGCCAACACCTGTAAAATTGCGTTTTTCCATCTTAAGAATATATCTAAACTACGTCATATGCTGTCAATCTCAGATGCAGAGAAGTTAATTCATGCATTCATGACATCAAGACTAGATTACTGTAATGCACTGTTAGGTGGTTGCCCTGCAGGCTTATTACAAAAACTCCAACTGGTCCAAAACGCGGCAGCTCGAGTTCTTACACGTACAAAAAAGTATGAACATATTAGCCCGGTTCTGTCAACCTTGCACTGGTTACCTATAAAGCATCGCGTTAACTTTAAAATCTTGCTTATTACCTATAAAGCCTTACATGGTTTAGCTCCTCAGTACTTGAATGAACTCCTTTTGTATTACAGTCCTTCACGTGCATTACGCTCTCAGGCGTCCTGTCAGTTGGTAATACCTAGAATTTCAAAATCAAGTGCAGGTGGTAGATCCTTTTCCTATCTAGCGCCTAAACTTTGGAATAGTCTTCCCTGCACTGTCCGGGAGGCAGACACACTCTGTCAGTTTAAATCTAGACTAAAGACGCATCTTTTTAATCTTGCATACACTACTCTTCCATAATATAAATCTTCTGAGGGTTTAGGCTGCATTAGTTAGATCAACCGGAACCAAAAACACAACTGATGTACTTGTTGCATCAAAGAGTACAGAACAGTACTCTACTCTCAGCCAGTCTTGTCTCATTGTTCCAAGGTTACCACAGCGAGCAGGATGCAATGGATCCTTTTATCAGTTTAGCAATGAATAACAAACACAATTAAATAAACTTTAGGGATAAGGGCATTTTTCAATAATTTCATATTCGAATATTTGAGCTAATAAAAAACGAATATTCGTTTATTTAAATTAAATTAATAAAGATGTAATTTTTACATTTTTCATAACGCACTAATATTATATACTGCATATAGGTTTTTAAATTCTAATAAAATAACTATTTTGCTACCTTTGACATTTGAGTTCTTAAGTCTTAAGTCTTGCAGCTGACACACACACACAACACCATTTTTATTCTGTCACGTGCCTCCTTTTGAACCCTAGACTTATGGGGGTCATAACAGGTACAGTGCCAGTGTCTGCATGGGAGAGGTGGCAGCAACACAGAAGAAGCTAATGTTATGCGATCTTCTGAAAAGTATTAATTGTGTTAAGTTATATTTTTTATGTTAAATAACCTCAAGTTAAAAGCCTTAAATATTTAGAGGCATTTAGTTGCTAGTTTAAATAAAATCTTAATTTAAGATCAGTAAAATTCATGCGAACATGTATTTATTACTTGGCGGTGTGTTTATTGCTTTAACTAACAGTGGCAAACAAAGTATACAAATTATTTTCTGTTAATAATTGTTTACACATAGGTGCATGTCAGACTTACATTAATGTTAACAGCCAGTCGGGGGCGCTTGATAGCGCTTCACTAAACTCACGGAGGTGGAGCTGGACTAAATCAAGCTCCGTCCGTTTTGCACTGCAGACGTCACGTTTAGCAGAGGAATGAGTGAAGTGGCAGACGTCACGTTAAGCAGACGCAGACGTCACGTTCAGTGAGACGAGTGTGTGCTGCAAAGTCATTTTTTAGGACCCTTTGGAACACCATATATAAATGGCACTAATCACCTCTCATAAAACTGCGCAACATGTGCCGCACCGAGAGACACGTCTGACTTTAAAACTGCGTACCTCGCGCTGCACGGATAGACACGTGTGACTTTAAAACTGCGCATCTCACGCTGCACGAAGAGATGCATCCACGGAGAACCACGTCTGCATTTAAAACTGTGCAGCTCATGCTGCACGGAGAGACACCTCTAAAAGGTCATTTAAAAAATGGAAGAAGACGCGCTTGATTTATAACTGCGCAGCTCGCAAGTGACGTCACAGACCAATTAATCGATAATGAAATTCGTTGACAACGAATTTCATTATCGATTAGTTGTTGCAGCCCTAAACACATCATCACTTTAATCCCTTCCTGTGTTGTACATTATACACATACACGCCGAGAAACAAAACGGCAACAAAACACAGACGTATGACTTAGTTTGACTTACTGCATGCAGTTCATGTCCGGCATCTTTTAGCGCTGGGACCACGCCATCTATCAGTTTCATCTCCAAATCCAGCGATATATCCAGCGTTTATATAACATCCATCACTGAAATGCCGTGAACAAACGAACACCTCAACTTCCATATCCCAAGAGTATTGAGCTGCAGCTGCAGGGCCACAGTGCACCCAATCTTGACGCAGCGCAGCCCATCTTGATGAGCGGGTCTCGTTCGTCAGTTGGCTCGTGGGCAGGCTCTTTCTTTCGCCTTGCCGTGGGTGTGCTTTTCTGTGAGAATTATCCATTAAAAGGTTTTAACGAAACAGGGATCCAGACTTATAAAAAAAATTCAGAAACAAGTTGGAGTGCTGCGGGACTGTATTAAGCACAGAAATACTGCTTCATACGTCCAACTCGGTTTTTAACAAGTTGAACAAGTTAAGCATGAGGAGCCAGCACGTTTAACAGTGTAAAGTCAGAATGCATGACTGTAACACTGAGAGAAACAGATCCACATGCAGTAAACATTTTAAACAAAGTAACAAAAGAGCCAAAAACACGAAAACCAACTGAAAACAAGAGATATAAGAACAAACCTCTAACAACGACAGACACCAGACAAATGAAACACAAGGGCTTAAATACACAGAGGGCTAACAAGACACACCTGAAACAGATCATGACACAAAACGGCTCTCACTAAATCCTTGGTGTTTCGAGTCAGATCTGTGGGCATGGCTTGTTGGTTTTGACTATGGGGCGGTTTCCCGGACTGGGATTATTTTAAACCAGGACTAGGCCTTAGTTTAATCAGAAAATTTAAGTAGTTTTAACAAACATGCCTTACAAAAAATATTACTTGTGTGCATTTTGAGACAGCACAAAAGCACTGATGTATTTTGAGATATGTCAGTGAGAGCTGTTTTCAGTTTGGACAGCTCTTACACTTATTTTAGTGTAGGATTAGTCTAATCACTGTCCGGGAAACCACCCCTTTATCCTTAATGTTTCAACGAAACCTTTACCCTAACCCTAACCTTACTCTAACCATCTAAACTACCTGCGATTGTTAAACGTGCTAAAAAACACGGTTATGTGATGACATCAGATTCGAAACACCAAGGATGTAGTGAGAGCCAACACAAAACCAATGAACAAAAGGACTACAAAGCCTGCGTCCAAAATCGCCTACTTCCAAACTATATAGTAGGCGAAAATGAGTATGAGTCATGAATAGTATGTCCGAAACCTCAGTATACAAAAAACAGTAGGCGAGAAATACCCGGATGGTTTACTACTTCCACCGAGATTGATGAGTGTGGATCGGATGGACACGTATCTATCTCATGATGCCACAGGAGCTGAACAACGGTCACATTTTAAAAGTAAATCAAATAAATATAGCGGAAAACTTTAAGGCGGACGTCCATTTTTGATGTAAGTGCCAATAAATTAATTTGTTGTTACTAAATGATGTTTTTATCAACGCTCACGTGTAGGTTTTTGTTCATACGTCATAGGTCAAAGAGCATACGTGTCACATGACCACAAGACATGGCGGACGCAGTATGTCTGAAATGTATTCATACTACTCCCACTCATACTATAACAGAACAAACTGTTTTAACGGCCGATAGGTAGATACTCATTAAAATTCAGTACGTACTGTCACAGTATGTGATTTCGGACGCAGCGAAAGAATTACAACACTAGACAGGAAACTGGAACTAAGGCATTCAAACTAAAAGTACACAATAATCAGAGAAACACAGACAGGGATCATGACTATGACATAGCATGTTACCCGATATTTAAAGATCTTTAAAGAAACCTGTTGTTTCTACATTCATTTAAAATTAAATGTGAAATTATTAGAATGTAAAAGTATATTTGAAAACATTAATGTGTGATTAATCAGAATTGTATTTTTATCAATTGACAACACTACTTTTTAGACAATTTGTTTGGTTGTGTTTAGATTGTCCGGGTGTAATGTGACTGGTGAGTGTTGTGAGAGTTTGTCTTCATGTCTACAATCATCAACGTCTCTGAGAGAGCTGGACCTGAGTAACAATGATCTGAAGGATTCAGGAGTGAAGCTGATCTCTGATGCTCTCAACACTCACAACAAGAGTCAACTACACACACTGAGGTCAGAGACATTTCAGTCAAAATAATCAGCAGATAAAATAATAAATGATAGTGACTGTCACAGATGTTCTTAAAGGAGACATCAGATGAAAACCCCACTTTTTCTGCGTTTAAGTGCTATAATTGGGTACCTGGTGCATCTAGCAACCCAGAAAACGTGAAAAATAAGATCCCAGTAAGTTTGTTTTGGTGTGCCTTTCCCTGTAAGCATGTGAGAAATCGAGCCGTTCAGATTTCGCTCCTGTTGTGACGTAAAAACAGGATCTTATGACAATGTTACCGCCCCTTAATCTACACAGTTCCACCCACCGCGCTCCGCCATTGTTGTTTTCACAAGCGACAGCGGTGTACGTGACGCCATGGCTAAAGTTCGTGGACAACATGCAATGTAGTCGCTGCACAGAGTCCAAACCTAGGAAGAGACAGGAGTGGATTTATTTTATTTTTAGTGGAAATCCATCAGAAACCATAAGTAAAAACGTCTTGGTTACGGATGTAACCTCGGTTCCCTGATGGAGGGAACGAGACGTTGTGTCGATCCGACAGAATGGGATTTGTCTTGAGAACCTATCATCTTCTGAGTATGTAGAAAAGGCTAATGAAAATTGGCGAATGAAATTTGCATGCCGGGCTCCTCCCCGGATGTCTGGGTATAAGAGGGAAGCCGGCGTGCTCATTCATTCACCTGTTGGTCTGAGGAGCCTAAGCATCCTCCCCCGACCGCTGGGGTGGGCGGCCAGTGTTGTGGCATGAGGGACACAACGTCTCGTTCCCTCCATCAGGGAACCGAGGTTACATCCGTAACCAAGACGTTCCCTTTATGTCGGTCTCTCGATGTTGTGTCGAACCGACAGAATGGGGTTCCTATGGAAAAGGAGCCGCGTCACAATCTCTGCAGAGCGACGTTGACTGGCCTGGGCGAGTCAGACGAACACGCTACGCGAAATTATGACCCTCCAGTGTAGAGGATGGGGGACCAAGAGCTTTACACAAAGTTGGGAAGCCCCTATCGCCGGCCGTCACGGGCGGAGGCCTAGTTCTCTAAATAGCGAGAAGCCGCCCGGCACCGTACGGGCACACAGCACCCCAGCCCTAAAGGGAGGCATCCGTCGTTACCACGACGTGCCTTGATACCTGCCCTAGGGGGACCCCCTCCCGTAGGAAGGCCATAGACGACCAAGGGGTCAGGGTGCGCCGGCAGAAGGGCGTGATGACCATATGCCTGCTGCCGGTGTGCCACGCTCTCCAAGGAACTCGACTCTGTAGCCAGTGTTGGAGCGGTCGCATGTGCATCAACCCGAGGGGGACCACCCCCGCCGAGGATGCCATGTGCCCCAGGAGCCTCTGAAATTGTTTCAGGGAGACCGCTGGCTGCCTGAAGTGCTTCAGGCAGTGTAACACTGACCGGGCGTGCTCTGTAGTCAGTCGCGCTGTCATGGAGACAGAGTCGAGTTCCATACCGAGAAAGGAGATGCTCTGCGCGGGGGAGAGCTTGCTCTTTTCCCAGTTGACCTGTAGCCCCAACCGATCTAGGTGCCGGAGCACCAGGTCCCTGTGTGTACACAACAGATCTCGCGAGTGAGCCCAGATGAGCCAGTCGTCGAGATAGTTGAGTACCCGCACACCTTCTTCCCTGAGGGGAAGGAGGGCGGCTTCCACGACCTTCGTAAAGACTCGTGGAGACAGGGACAGACCGAAGGGGAGACCCTGTACTGATATGCCCGTCCCTCGAACGCGAACGCACGGAACGGCCGTGTCGAGGGAGGATCGAGACATGAAAGTACGCGTCCTTCAGGTCGATTGCCATGAACCAGTCCTGACGCCTGACGGACGCCAGGATCGCTTCTGCATGACCATCCTGAAAGGCAGCTTGTAGGTGCCTGTTCAGAACACGCAGATCCAGATAGGGCGCAACCCCCGCTTTCTTGGGGACAATGAAGTACGGGCTGTAGAACCGCTGAACATCTCGGCCGGTGGGACGGGCTCGATCGCTCCCTTCACCAGAAGGGAGGCGACTCCGCCCGAAGTACGGGGGCATCCCTGCTCTGACTGAGGTAAAAAGGACCCCCGGAACTTGGGCGATGTAGCGAACTGAATCACGTAGCCGAGCGGATCGTCTTCCTCAGCCAGCCTGACAGTCTGAAGCGAGCCAGCTCCACAAACAGACAGGGGACTAGAGGTTTGATCTGCTTCATCGCCCCCAGGGGGGTGGTTCGATGGCTAGCAGATACGGATTCCTTGCTGGGGAGACCCCCGGGAGGAATCGGCTCTGCTGTTTTTTCCTGCCTGGCAATTGCCGTCTCACGCACTGTCTTGCTGAGAGTGCTGAGACTGGTGTTTATACTCGACATTGCGCTTCGCCATGCACGCACGTCGAGTTTGCCGTCACCGTCGACAGAGGGTGGGAAGCGGCTGTGAAAACCCAGAGAGAGAGGAAACTCTTTTTTGAGGTAAGTGGGCGCTGGCCCCCCGGAGGGGGCCAGCAGATGGTAGAGACGGGGCAGGAACCGTCTCTATCGATCCAGCTGTGGTGGCTGGAATCGGGCCCGGTGGTAGCTCATCTCCCTGGGGTCTCACCGTCAGGGTACGCTTCTGCTTCCACGACGGCTGCTGACGGGGAGGCGGTTTCCTCTTTGATGTCCTTTTCCGGGAGGCAGCCTGAGAAGGGGGCACTGGAGCCGGAACCGGATTCGAAGAGGGCCGGGGCTGCTGGGAAGCAGATGCCGCTCGGGATCTCGAAGGCCTGATGGCGGCCGAGTCACGGCGGGGCAGGATGTGTCTGATGGCCTCCGTCTGCTTCTTCACCGTCGAGAACTGCTGAGAGAAATCCTCAACGGTGTCACCAAACAGCCCTCCCTGCGAGATGGGGGCGTCGAGAAAGCGAACCTTCTCGGCGTCCCGCATCTGCGCAAGGTTGAGCCAAAGGTGCCTCTCTTGGACCACCATGGTGGACATCGCCCGACCCAAGGCCCGTGCCGTCACCTTAGTCGCCCGTAGAGCGAGATCGGTGGCGGTACGGAGTTCCTGCATTACCGTTGGTTCGGTCTTACCCTCGTGGAGCTCCTTCAACGCCTTGGCCTGATGGACCTGCAGGATGGCCATGGCATGGAGGGAGGAGGCTGCCTGACCCGCAGCCGTGTAAGCCTTCGACACCAGCGATGCCGAAAACTTACACACCCTGGATGGGAGTCTAGGCCGAGCCCTCCAGGTGGCCGCTGTCTGCGGGCACAGGTGCACCGCGACAGAACGCTCCACCTGGGGGATCTCGACATAGCCCTGGCCGCCCCACCATCGAGGGAAGTAAGGGCGACTGAGCCTTTCTGATTGGAACGGGCCGTGAGGGGCGCCTTCCAAGTCTTACTCAGCTCCTCATGCACCTCCGGGAAGAACGGGACCGGCGCTGGGGTAGGTAGATACCACGTATCCAACCGCGAGCGCTGGGGTAAAGGCGGTGCTGTGCACTGCAGCCCAATGCTCGCGGCGGCCCGGAAGAGCATGGTTGACATCTCAACGTCCGCTTCTTCCTGGGCTCGACCCCCCGGGGGAGGGAGCTCCGGGGAATCGTCGGGGTCGGATGCCAAGAGGTCGCCCTCTGATGCTGTGATTGACATCTCATCTTCGTCACGCACTTCCGAGTACGTGGCGGAGGAACAAGACGGGGTAGGACCGTCTTTTCTGGAATGGTCAGACGAGCGAGACGGGGCGTGAACAGTCTGTGAGCCTGCGGCTGGCGGTTTAACGTTCACAGTGATCCCCATATCACCCCCGGTGTTAACCGAAGCGGGCGGCAGGGCCATAGTCACTGCCGTCATGGATCGGGTAACAGACGAGGTGGTGGCTTTATCCATATCCGCAACGTCTGGATAGGCATCCGCCCGCAGTGCGGGCAGGATGTATCCACGAAGGCTGCCTCAGCGTGCCGGAGACCCAAACACCTGAGACAGACATTGTGTCCATCCCCTTCCTCAATGAGCGCGTCGCACCCAAGAGAACAGCGGGACATGCCACGCTGGAGAAATTTGCTCTTTTAGAAAAAAAAGGATTGCTCAGACACTTCCGGAACTGCCGAGACGCCCAGGGAAAAGTCGCTGCACCACGTCGTAGATTTCCAGCAGGATAGGATCAGCGAAGTTCTGGAGAACGCTCATCAGATGCTAGGCTCTGAAGAACAAAAGGTGAATGAATGAGCACGCTGGCTTCCCTCTTATACCCGGACATCCGGGGAGGAGCCCGGCATGCAAATTTCATTCACCAATTTTCATTGGCCTTTTCTAAATACTCAGAAGATGATAGGTTCTCAAGACAAACCACATTCTGTCGGTTCGACACAACGTCGAGAGACTGACAGAAAGGGAACCTGCTTGTTTGCGCAAATCCCTTCAAACCGGAGTGCTTTTTCAACCTGGGACAGTACATGCAGGATTAGCTTCAAAGTTATTCCTCAAGAGGGACCGAGACCGACTGAACGAGACAAAACTACCGACGAACATTAAGTAATATTTATCAACAGTTTGAATTGACGTAAATGTACCGTGTATATAGGAGGATAACGTTAGCATATGATAGCGAAGGGAGCTAAGTCAGTCACAGGCTAAATAGAACATTCAAAGCCAGTGTTAAGCTTACTGTATATAAGTGCAGATGGACACTTGGGGGTGGTTTCCCGGACAGGGATTATCTTAAACCAGGACTAGGCCTTGGTTAAATTAGGATATTTAAGTAGTTTTTAAAAACATACTTTACAAAAAAACATTACTGGTGGGCATCCTGAGACAAAACAATGGCACTGATGTATTTTAAGATATTTCTGGGCAAGTTATATTCAGTTAAGACAGGTCACATATTCATTTTAGTCTAGGACTAGCCTTAAGCCTTGTCTGTGAAACCGGGCCTATGTGCGTTAATATGTTCAGCTGCGGCAAGCTGTTTGTTTTGCTAATGAACGGGTGAACACTGGGGTTAGTTTCGTTTTAAACGTCTCAAATCATTCGTGCTTAGGCTGAAAAATCTGTCACAGCAAACTAGCTCTCACGTTGTGTGTGTAATGTTATAACTTGTCAATGACAAGCGCTAAAATCTATGTAATTCCGCTGAGATCTGCAGTGGATTCTGTGGATTTTAGGTAAGCATACACGCACAACGTAAGCGCATTAGGATGCGCTGTTTGCTGTGACTGATTTTTTTGTCTCCGGACGAATGATTTGAGATGTTGAAAACAAAACTAACCTCAGAGGAGTTCAGGAAACATAATTTAGCTAAACCATTGCCATGGCATTACTACACGTGTGTTGTGTTAACGCAGGACAGAAGTGGGGTGGGGTTCACTGTAACTCATTATCATTTAAAGAGACATGCACCAAAACCGGTTGCTGTGAGCAGAGCTGTTTTTGACGAGGCAAGAAGGGTTTTGTTTACACAGCCATTGAGTGTTTTTAAGCAAAATATGTTCCAGACATTTCACGAAGACCCCAATAAATCATACCAACTTGTTGAAAGTGCTCGTCTGAGGAAACCTTTAAGGACAACTGGAATTTGAGTTTTTCTAAATATTTTAGACAATTTTGTTTGGTTGTGTTTAGATTGTGGAGATGTAATGTGACTGGTGAGTGTTGTGAGAGTTTGTCTTCATGTCTACAATCATCAACGTCTCTGAGAGAGCTGGACCTGAGTAACAATGATCTGAAGGATTCAGGAGTGAAGCTGATCTCTGATGCTCTCAACACTCACAACAAGAGTCAACTACACACACTGAGGTCAGAGACATTTCAGTCAAAATGACCAGCTTATAAAACAATAATGATAGTGACTGTCACAGATGTTCTTAAGGACAACTAGAATCTGTGTTGTTAAAACTACTTTTCTATAATTTTGTTTTAATTGTGTTTAGATTGTCCGGGTGTAATGTGACTGGTGAGTGTTGTGAGAGTTTGTCTTCATGTCTACAATCATCAACGTCTCTGAGAGAGCTGGACCTGAGTAACAATGATCTGAAGGATTCAGGAGTGAAGCTGATCTCTGATGCTCTCAACACTCACAACAAGAGTCAACTACACACACTGAGGTCAGAGACATTTCAGTCAAAATGACCAGCTTATAAAACAATAATGATAGTGACTGTCACAGATGTTCTTAAGGACAACTGGAATCTGTGTTGTTAAAACTACTTTTCTATAATTTTGTTTTAATTGTGTTTAGATTGTCCGGATGTAATGTGACTGGTGAGTGTTGTGAGAGTTTGTCTTCATGTCTACAATCATCAACGTCTCTGAGAGAGCTGGACCTGAGTAACAATGATCTGAAGGATTCAGGAGTGAAGCTGATCTCTGATGCTCTCAACACTCACAACAAGAGTCAACTACACACACTGAGGTCAGAGACATTTCAGTCAAAATGACCAGCTTATAAAACAATAATGATAGTGACTGTCACAGATGTTCTTAAGGACAACTGGAATCTGTGTTGTTAAAACTACTTTTCTATAATTTTGTTTTAATTGTGTTTAGATTGTCCGGATGTAATGTGACTGGTGAGTGTTGTGAGAGTTTGTCTTCATGTCTACAATCATCAACGTCTCTGAGAGAGCTGGACCTGAGTAACAATGATCTGAAGGATTCAGGAGTGAAGCTGATCTCTGATGCTCTCAACACTCACAACAAGAGTCAACTACACACACTGAGGTCAGAGACATTTCAGTCAAAATAATCAGCAGATAAAATAATAAATGATAGTGACTGTCACAGATGTTCTTAAAGGTCCAGTGTGTAGTTTTTTGGAGGATCTATTGATAGACATTCAATATAATATACATAACTGTGGCAAGGGGGGCGTGGTTCAGCAAGGTCCACAGCGGGAGAGAGAGCTGGGAGACGAGCGGTGAGTATTCTTGAACTCGTCTCGGCTTCTGTCTCTCCAGCTCCAGCAGTAGTCGCAGGTCTCTCTCTCCCCGGCTTCTGCTTCCACGCCGGCTCCCACGCCAATTACTAGAATGGGACACAGGTGTTTGTCATTTGCACTCGCCCCATTTACTCACGGCTCGTCTCCCAGCTCTCTCTCCCGCTGCGGACCTCGCTGAACCACGTCCCCCTTGCCACAATAACTATATGTTCAGAGGTGTATAAAGAGCTTACACAATGAAGCGTTATGTTCCCTTTCTGTCGGTCTCTCGATGTTGTGTCTTGAGAACCTATCATCTCTGATTGTACTTTTCAAAAGGCCAATAGAATTTGGCGAAAGGTATGATGCGCCAGTCTCCACCCCGTACATACGGGTATAAAAGGAAGATGGCGGCGTCCATTCATTACCTTTTCAATTCAATTCAATTTTATTTATATAGAGCTTTTCACAATGTGCATTGTTCCAAAGCAGCTTTACAGGAGCAAATAAGAAAAACACAGAAAGGTAAAACACAGCACAGTGCATGGTGTTTATAGACCAAGCAAGATCATTCTAATAAATAATATCTAATAAATAAATGAATAAATAAATAAATAAATACAGTCTCCCAGTGAGCAAGCCAACACTACCCTGCTGTGGTGAGGAACCCAAACTCCAATGATGAATAAATGGAGAAAAAAAAACCTCGGGAGAAACCAGGCTCAGCCGGGAGGGCCAGATCTCCTCTGACGTGTCATAGCTGCACTCAGTGACCCCGACCAAAGCCACCGAGCAACGTCCACGAAGAACAGGGAGAGCCCACGAGCCGCGACCCAGGAAGCCCCACCCGCCGAAACCGTGCAGGTCCAACCCGGTCCCATTCCGCGATCAACAACAGACAACAGAGGAACAACCAGGGAAAAGTAGTAATGGCATAATTAACTTTATTCCTCTGTTGTCCGACATCGACCACAAAACAAGACCAACCAGACCAGACCCACACAGTCCCAACAAATGAAACGCCCCGAACCACAACCAACAAGCCCCCCCACTCCCTACAACACCCACCCAGCTACCTCCAATCAAAGTCACTGAGTGCAGCCATAACTTCAAACTGCTGTCGTGTGATGTAAGTTTAGCATTAAATACCAAGTATTGTAAATTTAGCATTTATGTGACAGGTAGTCCGTCTTTGCTCTCGGTTGGGGATGGAATTGTCTGAGCTGGGCCGGCCAGATGGTCGCCTTTTTCTTGGGTGGTGATGGAATTGCCTTGGATGGAGCTGGATGGTCAGTCAGTCCGCAGGCTCTCGCAGGAGGATGGCACGGGATTTTCCGATGTAGCTGGCGTAATCTCTAGTTGTGGATGGGCATATGACGTTCATCTGGGCCTGGCGGAATCTCTCCCTACCTCGGGATGGGCATCCCGAGGCGAGGGCAGAAACAGAAAGAGAATAATTAGCGTAGCTGCTGTTCATTAGCTATGTGTTAGTGAATGCTTGGCTGAAAAGATGTGTCTTTAATCTAGATTTAAATTGGGAGAGTGTGTCTGACCCTCGAATAGTATCGGGGAGGCTATTCCAGAGTTTAGGTGCTACGTATGAGAAAGCTCTACCCCCTTTGGTGGATTTAGTTATTCTAGGTGTTATCAAAAGTCTGGAGTTTTGAGATCTTAGAGAGCGTGATGGGTTGTAGTGTGGTAGAAGCTCTGTTATGTAGGTAGGGGCTAAACCGTTTAAGGCTTTATAAGTAATTAAAAGAACTTTAAAGTCAATACGATACTTAATGGGTAACCAGTGAAGGGTTGATAACATTGGGGTTATGTGATCGTATTTTCTGGACCTGGTTAGAACTCTGGCAGCTGCATTCTGAACTAACTGTAGTTTGTTTATTGATGCTGCAGGACAACCACTAAGCAGTGCATTACAGTAGTCAAGTCTTGAGGTCACAAATGCATGAATAAGCTTCTCTGCGTCAGCCACACATAAAATATTTCGCAATTTGGCAACATTTCTAAGGTGGAAGAAGGCTGTTTTTGTGACATTTGAGATGTGATTTTTAAATGACAGGTTGCTGTCTAATATAACGCCAAGGTCTTTAACTGTATTTGTTGGAGTAACAGTGCAGCCTTCAATTTGCAGGTCATAATCCGAAATATTCTGCTCACGTGTCTTTGGTCCGATAAGTAATATTTCTGTTTTATTAGAATTTAAAAGAAGGAAATTACAAGTCATCCAATGCTTTATATCGTCGATGCACTCTGCCAATTTGGATAGTTGGAAGGAATCATCTGGTCTTGATGAGATATATAGCTGAGTATCATCTGCATAACAGTGGAAGCTAATTCCATGTTTTCTAATAATGTTTCCAAGGGGCAGCATGTATATGGAGAATAGCAAGGGTCCTAAAACCGATCCCTGAGGTAATCCATAATTTACTTGCGTTAGATTTGATGATTCCCCATTTAAATGGACAAATTGATGTCTGTCTGATAAGTAAGATCTGAACCATTGTAGTGCCTGTCCCTGAATACCGGTATAATTGTGTAAGCGATCTAGAAGTATTTTATGGTCTACAGTATCGAACGCAGCACTAAGGTCGAGCAGGACTAGGAGTGAGATGTTACCTTTATCTGATGCTATGAGCAGGTCGTTTGTAATTTTAACGAGTGCAGTTTCAGTACTATGATGCGGTCTAAAACCTGACTGGAATTTTTCGTGTATGTCATTATTTTGTAAGAAAGAGCACAACTGAGTGGACACTACTTTTTCTAGTATTTTAGACAGGAAAGGGAGATTTGAAATCGGTCTATAGTTTCCTAGTTCATTGGGGTCTAAGTTTGGTTTCTTGATAAGAGGCTTAATGACGGCCAGTTTAAAGGCTCCTGGGACATGGCCTAGATTAATTGACGAGTTGATAATGTTATAAATGGGCTCAATTGCAACGGGTAATAACTCTTTTAATAATTTAGTTGGTATGGGGTCTAATAAGCAAGTTGTAGGTTTAGATGTTGCAATAAGTTTAATTAAATCTTCCTGTTTTATAGGTGAAAAACACTGTAGCCTTTCTTTTGGGGCGATGGTTGGTACTAATTTATAGGACAGACTTGGAGGTTGAGTTTTTACTATTTTGTCTCGTATGTTTTCGATTTTCTCTGTAAAAAAATTCATGAAATCATTGCTACCAAGGTGCGGCGGAATACCCAGGTCAGGTGAAGTCTGTTTATTTGTTAGTTTAGCAACTGTACTAAATAAAAACCTTGGATTGTTTTTGTTAGTTTCTATGAGGTTACGGAGGTGCTCGGCCTTTGCTGCTTTCAGTGCCTTTTTATAACAGTTTGCACTCTCTTTCCACGCAATTTTAAAGACCTCTAATTGGGTTTGTTTCCATTTGCGCTCCAGTTTACATGTTTCTCTTTTAAGGGCGCGAGTGGTGCTATTGTACCATGGTGCTGCGTTTTTCTCATTCATCTTTTTTGACTTCATAGGTGCGACAGCTTCTAATGTATTAGAGAAAATAGTACCCAATTTGCTGGTCATGTCATCGAGCGATTCTGTATTTATTGGTATGGTTATTAAAGGAGTCAGATCTGGCAAGCTCTTTGCGAAACTATCTTTAGTAGTCGAGGTAATTGTTCTACCCTGTCGATAATGAGTTAAACGGCTGATTTCTGCAGTGCGCAGTGCACATGTTATATGATCAGTGACATCGTCGCTTTGAGGTATAATATCTATATTGATTAAATCGGCTCCGTGAGATATAATCAAGTCTAGTGTATGATTAAATCGATGAGTGGGTCCATTGATGTGTTGTGTTACTTCAAAAGAGTGTAATAGCTCTGTAAACGCCACATTCATTACCGTTTGTTCTTTGGAACCTGCTGAGCATCATCTACTGTATATGCGAAATGATTTATCTCTCTTGATTTCCTGCTGGACCATACGATGCAGATCAGTACCTCTTGTGTGTACGACTTCCCCTCGGGCGTCTCGGTGGAAGACATAGGTGTCTGAGAGAGCAAATTTCCTAAAAGAGCTGAAATTTCCTACAGCGTATTTTCTACACTAACATGTCGCGCAGCTGTAATCTTGGATGCGGCCGCTATGTCCTCGAACCTGATGGGCACGAATCCTGCATCAAATGCTTGGGGCTTAAGCATGCTGAGGTGGCATTCATGGATCTGACTTGCCCGCTCTGCGAGCATATGTCGATCCGGGTGTTGCAGTCACGAGTGGCTGTGTTCTGTTTGGATGCAGCCACTACATCGTCTGCTTCCCGCACTGCGGTGGCTTCTGAGCCTGCCGCAGCGGTGGTGATTCGGGGACTCCCATGGACGTTAATACGACCCCAATGCCGTGGACCGTCCGAGCCCCGGTACGCTCACCTGTCTAAACTCCGATGAGTGGCAGTGGACCGTCTCATAGAGGGGATGGGGAGGAGGACGAAGTTTCCGTCGTAGCATCAGACGGTGACTTCCAGGCTTCTGATGCAGAGAACTCCCTGGAGCCCAGGACAAAGCTTGCCCAAGCCGCTTTGAGCATTGGGCTGCAGTGCACTGCACCGCCTTCACCGTAACGCTCACGGCTGGACTCCTGGTACCTGTATTTGGGGCGCTGTGCCAAGCCACGTCTCGCTCCAGTACATATCTTCCCAGAAGTGCATGAGGAGCTAACGAAGACATGGCATGCCCCCTTCTCGGCGCGTGCACGTCAGACGAGCTTGGTTGCCCTGACTTCCCTCGACTTGGGAGCGGCTAAGGGATACGTCCATGTACCCCAGACAGAGCGTGCAGTTGCGGTACATCTGTGCCCACAGACAGCCGTCACCTGGCGGGACCGACCAAAGCTCCCTTCCAAGGCATGTAAGTTCTCTTCACAAATCGTGTCGAAGGCTTACACTGCTGCGGGTCAGACCGCTTCTGCCCTTCACGCCATGGCCATCCTGCAGGTCCACCAGGCCAAGGCATTGAAGAGGATGGACAAGGGAAATCACGACCCAGCGGTGTCGCAGGAACTGCGAACCTCCACTGACTTCGCGCTCCGGGCGACTAAAGTGGTGGTGCACGCGCTGGGTCGAACGATGTCCACTCTGGTGGTTCAAGAGAGGCACCTATGGCTTAACCTTGTGCAGATTCTCGACGCTCCCATCTTGCAAAGAGGGTTGTTTGGGCAGACGGAGGCGAAAAAACACATCCTGCCCCACCGCGACCAGGCCACCACTAGATTGTCTAGGTCCTGAGTGGCGTCTGCTCCCCAACAGCCCTGTTCCTCTGCACCTGCAGCCCCGGCGCCCCCTTCTCTGGCGGCCACCCGCGGACAGAGAAGCTCGTGGAGGAAGACATCGAGTTCCCGTCAACAGCAACCGTCGAAGAAGAAGCGGCCCTGACGGGGACCAACCAACGAGACCCAGGACATTGGGCACGGCTCCAGCCGCAACATCGCCATGGAGTCGTAACGGAATGGTACCTTTCTCGTTCAGCCAAGGTCGCCACCCTCCTGGCGAAAGGTGCGATCGAGCCCGTCCCTCGGGCTGAGATGTCCTCAGGGTTCTACAGCCCCTACTTCATCATTCCAAAGAAAAGAGGGGGACTGCACCCTAACCTGGATCTGTGCGCTCTGAACAAATCTCTCCACAAGCTTCCGTTCAGAATGCTGATGCAGAGGCGCCTCCTGGCATCCGTAACATGTCAGGATTGGTTCATGGCTATCGACCTGAAGGATGCTTACTTTCATGTCTCGATTCTCCCTCATCACAGACCGTTCCTGTGGTTTGCGTTTGAGGGCTGGGCATATCAGTACAGAGTCCTGCCCTTCGTTCTGGCTCTGTCTCCCCGGGTCTTTACCAAGGTCGCGGAGGCTTCTCTCCCTCCCCTCAGGGAGCAGGGCATGCGTATTCTCAACTATCTCGACGACTGGCTCATCTTGGCACACTCGCGAGATTTGTTGTGTACGCACAGTGACCTGGTTCTCCGGCACCTCGACCGACTGGGCCTCCGGGTCAACTGGGACAAGAGCACACTCTCCCCTGTGCAGAGCATCTCTTATCTCGGTATGGAACTAGACTCTGTCTCCATGACGGCGCGCCTCACTGAGGCACACGCCCAGTCAATGCTGTGCTGTCTGACACTGCTCAGGCAGTGCCCAGCGGTCCCCCTGAAAACATGAAAACATCGTCTCTGCGAGCCACTCACATGGCGACCTCAATCAGACAGCCGACATGCTCTCTCGACCTGTTACGCTCCGTGGAGAGTGGCGGCTCCACCCCCCGCGCCGTTAGGCTGATTTGGGTGCAGTTCGGGCAGGCAGCAGGTAGACCTGTTTGCCTCACTGGAAACCGCCCATTGCCCGCTCTGATACTCTCTGTCCGAGGGCCCACTCGGCACGGATGCCCTAGCGCACAGCTGGCTGCAGAATAAGTAGAAGTTTGCCTTCCCCTCAATGAGCAGCAAGGTTAGGGAGGAGGAGCATCAAGTGCTGTTAGTTGCGCCCTATTTTCCAAACCAGACTTGGTTTGCGGAGCTCGCGCTCCTGGTGACTGCTCCCCCCTGGCCTATTCCCCTGATGAAGGACCTGCTTTCTCAGGGGAAGGGCACGGTTTGGCACCTGAGGCCAGACCTCTGGAAACTCCACGTCTGGCTCCTGGACAGGACGACGAGGCCCTGAGTAACCTGCCCCCAGGGGTCAGGGACACCATCACTCAGGCCAGAGCGCCAACTACTAGGCGCCTCTACGCCTAGAAGTGGCGCCTCTTCGCGTCCTGGTGCCCTTCCGCAGAGTTGTGCGATCGGTGTCGTGCTGTCCTTTCTCCCCGTTCAAGCCCCTGGGGGAGGCCGATCTACCTCATCTCACGATGAAGACGGCTCTACTAGTGGCACTCGCCTCCATCAAGAGGGTAGGGGATCTACACGCACTCTCTGTGTCCAACGAGTGCCTCGAGTTCGGGCTGGGTGATTCCCACGTGGTACTGCGACCCCGACCTGGCTACATGCCCAAAGTTCCCACCACTCCCTTCCGGGACCAGGTGGTGACCTTACAGGTGCTCCCCATTGGAGAAGAAGTCCCAACCTCAGCCGTGTTGTGTCCAGTATGCGCACTGCGCCTCTACGTGGACCGCACGCAGAGCTTCCGAAGCTCTGAGCAGCTCTTCGTCTATTTTGGAGGACAACAGAAAGGAAGGGCTGTGTTCAAGCAGAGACTGGCACACTGGATCGTGGACGCCATCTCTTTGGCCTACCGGTTTCAAGATTTCCCGTGCCGTGACGGCTCCCTCCACCTGGGGTGTAGCCTCCTCTTGGGCACTGGCTCAGGGCACCTCTCTAACAGATGTTTGTAGAGCTGCGGGTTGGGCTACGCCCTCCACCTTTGCGATATTTTACAACCTCCGAGTGGAGCCGGTTTCCGACCATGTCCTAGTTGGTAACCGGCCCGGCGTACGCCTGCTAAGCGCCTTCTCCCCTCCTTGGGTGAGTCAGTGCGCACTTTCGCCTCTCTACTTCCCCCCACTTGGTGAAGTATAGGCATTCCATCCATCACTAAGCATCTCGGTTGGGTCACGGGCCGGGCGGAGCAGCTCGTGTACCCGGTTCGGTACAGGTGATTGTCCCTTACTGGCAATCCCCTGTTATTTGAACTGATGCTGCTCACGGAGTGACTCCCCTGTTGGGATGTCCCGTCTGACGCATTCCTCACTTCTGGTTTCTCTGCAGGTGAACCTGTGACCTTCCCGCAGTGGGTTACACTGCTCTGTGCACCCCGTTGGGGCCCTGCACTTCCCTTGAGTTCTCCCCATTGGTGAGACCATGCGGTGTTCTCCACACATCACCTCCCGTAGGGTGTGGCCTCCGTATGCATGGGGCGGAGACTGGCGTGTCATACCATTCGCCAAATTATATTGGCCTTTTGAAAAGTACAATCAGAGATGATAGGTTCTCAAGATCAAACCCCATTCTGTCGGTTCGACACAACGTCTCGTTCCCTCCATCAGGGAACCGAGGTTACATCCGTAACCAAGACGTTTTTATGACCTTAGAATGAGCTATTTCTATCTACATACACCGCGGGTCCCCTTGCATATAATTCGCCATGTTCTGTCAGCTGTCGTAGTGTTTGGAATGGGAGGGTGAGGGGTGGAGTGAGCGGTCGGCTGCAATTCGCAACCTTGCCGCTACATTTGACTACATTTGAAGATTTGTTTGGTTGTGTTTAGATTTTACAGGTGCAATGTGACTGGTGAGTGTTGTGAGAGTTTGTCTTCATGTCTACAATCATCAAAGTCTCTGAGAGAGCTGGACCTGAGTAACAATGATCTGAAGGATTCAGGAGTGAAGCTGATCTCTGATGCTCTCAAGAGACACAACTGTCAACTACANCAATGATCTGAAGGATTCAGGAGTGAAGCTGATCTCTGATGCTCTCAAGAGACACAACTGTCAACTACACACACTGAGGTCAGAGACATTTCAGTAAAAAATCATATCAGCTGATAAAATAATAAATGATGGTGACATTTTCTTAAAGAAGAACTGTAGCTTCTTTAGAAGACAAAAAATGTAGGAGCACAAATAGAGAATTCAGCGCCACACTTAAAGCAACCAGTAACAAAATTATTTAAATGTTTCTAAATTGTATTGCTGTCAAATGACAAAACATTGAACAGTCTTGTTTTATTAATGTACAGTTGTGGCCAAAAGTATTGGCAGTGACATACATTTTGTGTTTTTCAAAGTTCGCTGCTTTTGTATTTGTATTTTTAGGGGCCAAGCCCCAAAGGGGTTATATGGCCTCTATTGCTTCCTGTTGGTATTCTTCTTCTTCCTAACCAATGGGAGTCTGTGGTAACCTTTTCAGAAACGTTTTAAATGGCTGTAACTTTTGAAGCTATTGATTGACAGAAATTGTACTCGGAACATGTCATCCACTTGTCACGCTCATCGCATTCCATGTCTTCCATTAAGACTCCGCCCATTACAGTAGCAGTCATCTTGAAAAGTACAGTATTGTTATTTTTTTCATTTCTAGTCCTAGAAATTGTGATCAATTTTTATGAAAATTGCCTCAGAAGATCTTTGGATTGAGCCACACAGATGTGAACCGACAGACACGCGATTTTCGCTGATGTTCAAAAGTTATGATATTGCACACTTTTCAAAGTTGCCCCAAAAATTTAATTGAGGCTGTCTCTCGGCCATTCTTCAATCTATCAGTACAAAACTTCGTAAGCTTAATCGACACCTCGGATAGAGGGTCCATGTCAAAATTGGGTTTGGTTATCGTAATCTCGGTGTCTATGGGTTCCTCGGGTCATGCCGGATGGTATGATTAAGATTCTGTCACGATTTGATGAATGGCCTGTCCACCATTTTGAATTTTGTCATTACAGTTTTTCTCGATTGCTAACACACAATTCATGAAACAATTCACCATTTTCTGACAACTATAAACACATTCTCAGAAAAATACACCAACTTGTACAAACCCCACACACAAACAGCCTCAATTTGCATAGGTTTAACCATGTTCCCATTCAGAAAACCAGTGTTGTAATGTAACGAAGTACAAATACTTCGTTACTGTACTTAAGTAGAATTCTCACATATCTGTACTTTACTTCGTTATTTATATTTCTGACAACTTTCACTTTTACTCCACTACATTTCCTAAATAAAATGTGTACTTTTACTCCGATACATTTCTCCTAACCATCTTCGTTACTCGTTACTACAAATTAAAGAATTTTCAGAAGAAATTTGAGTTGGTGACGTAATGCCTGTTTGTTGTCATGTCAACCGCCAAGCACGAAGAAGAAGAAGTCCTGCTTGTCCGGGCATGTCACATTATTGATGCCATTATGGAAGCACCTGCTGCAGGCTCTGCTGCTAACGTTACCACTCCGGTAGCAGATGACGAGCATCTCGACTACAGTGACGAA
Organism: Triplophysa rosa; assembly: GCF_024868665.1. Lineage (NCBI taxonomy): Eukaryota > Metazoa > Chordata > Actinopteri > Cypriniformes > Nemacheilidae > Triplophysa > Triplophysa rosa. Next base: position 61,580 of record NW_026634267.1, read on the forward strand.
CTTGGTGAACTCCGTGGTGGTGACGAAGATAACGTTACACACCCGTTGCCGTATTTGCAAGAAATATTTTCGTACATTGGAGTGAAAAATTCTTCCTACCGGATTAAGTGTGGGTTTCCATTACTCTGGTTTTATTCGCATTTTGAAGTTTCGCATCAGAAACGAGTGATGGAAACGCTAAATTTCTAATTAAAAACCCTTAATTCGCAAAAAGGTTTTTACGCTCGCTTGAGGTGGTTTTTCATTTTTGCGAAAAAGGGTTAATGCGAATAATGGGAGATGGAAACGCATTTGCTGAATAAATTCCTCCAAAAAGTCACGTAACTGCACTATGAG
>NW_026634267.1:67169-117607 GCF_024868665.1 Triplophysa rosa
TCAATAACACAAACGTATATCATGTGTAATAACACATACGTATATCATGTGCAATAACACATACGTATATCAAGTGCTTTTTATCTTGACACCTTTCCGGGGGCTTTCGGACATCTCAATAACACATACGTATATCATGTGTAATAACACATACGTATATCATGTGCAATAACACATACGTACTGTATATCAAGTGCTTTTTATCTTGACACCTTTCCGGGGGCTTTCGGACGATACATGATTTAACCTTGGTTTTATTAAAAATGAACTCATGGTTTAGTGTGATAATGATAAACAACCCAACGTTCTTAATTAAACTCAAAAGTGTGTGTGGTGTACGTGCAGTTCCTGTCATAATTTGATAAGATATGTGGTGTGTACGCAGGTGTTCAAGTGTTCAAACTCATACATGAGGCCCATAGCCCTTGTTACAAGAAGTATATGAACTCTATAACTTCCTTTAAATGTATTCTTTATATAAGAAAACTATTTTATATAAGAAAACTCAGTAATATATTTAGAATATACGAAAAGTCAATAATATGTCAAGAAAAACCACCACACAGGCGAATGATTGATATTAACAAGACAAGACCAGACAGGGACTAAGGCAAGGCTAAACGAGACAAAAAACTTCGTCAGACGTGCCGCAGCAACGTCTGGGTCAGTCTGCACAGGCTAACAAAAGCAACGGTCAGACAAAGAACAAGAGACACTAGGGAAAGATAAAGGGAAGAAATAATGAGAGGAAATAGTGTCAGGTGCGGGGCAATTACGGGAACAAGGGCGCTAATGGGAGTAAGTAAATGCAGGTGTGTGTGTGTGTAGTGGAAAATCACCAGTGCATGAGAGTCTACAGACACAGGGAGGAGGGAACAGTGACGCGGACACCGAGCACGTGGTCCGCCCATAGCTAGCGGTGCCACGTGCTCGACACAGACCAAAACAAACTCCGTGCCCGGAAAAACACACCGAACAAAACCGGACCGTAACAGACCCGACACAAGACAGAGAACACAGGGGCATTAAATAAAGGGACAAATGAAAGGGGAACAGGTGTGGGGCATGAACTAATAAACAACCAATAACGAGAGATACAAAAGGGCAGGAACAGAGATGCCACACCGGAGAGAGGGAGTATTTGGAATGCCAAAACTGTCTCTCTCCACATAAAACAAGAGGTTCTATCATGACAAAAGGCAAGAAATCGATAGTCATTGAGTACCACATAGGCTTTACTGGATTTACAGAGTCATACACAAAAAAATACAAGTGATAACCTGTACACTACTAATCAACAATGAGACTTGTTAAATGCATTAATCGATAATAAAAAGCAGGACACCACTATTTCATTGAAGTAAATGCCTTTTTATTAAATATTTACAGAAATATGTAATAAGATCAAAAAACACTAGAGACGCATAGTGTGTAAGTGCTGCAAAGAAAATACTTAAATTTATTCTTAAAGCCCCAGTGAAATTAAAATGAAAGTTTCTTTTCATTTGATTAAAAATTAGATAGCCTTCAGGACGTCAATAAACTGATATGCTCTTGACAAAATTCCCATTTAGAAGACAGAAGCTTTCAAAACTGACAGTCTGGCACGTGCTCTCAAAAAAGTCTAGAAATAACATGACATCACGCTGCACTTCAGCCTCTTGTCCAAGTTCTCGTCCAATCAAATCCGCTTTAGAATCCGAAGAGTCCCACCCCCTTCTTTTTGAAAGCTGCGGAAAGGGCGCCTCAAATAAGCCACTTGTTTGCACATTTATTATGTCCTACATGGTGAATGACGCATAATGCACTAGATAGGTGATCCAGACAGTGTAACCATTAACATTAAAGTCTAAATTTCGCGTTAGTGCCACGAGAGTGGTTGCACGTGACTGTCCTCCGGTTCAGGGACATGATAGCACAGAGCTGATCATTTGCGCGATCATACGCGCAAATCCGCTGAGAAAACAAAATGTATCTGACCCGTTTTAAGTCTACAGAGAATGTTGTATGTTAAGGCTCTATGGAAGAGATCGGACATCGCAGCCTTGATGAGTAAAAGAGAAGACAAATGCCAGTGTCACTCACCTACGTAAATGACAAGCTTCAAATGACACATTACTGGTAACACTGACCTTCCTATTCTTTTCAATAGACTTTTACACCACTGACTATTACGCTGTTAAATGCAGCTTTGTCAGACTGATTGTGCCGTAAACGAAATGCTATCGGTTATTTTAAAAGGAGGCGGGGTCACTCGATATGTCTCGAGCTACGCACCGTTTGACTACATCTCCCACCGGTAAGTCAAAACTTTAACCATAGTCTGTGTTCCTCCCACTCAACTGTTATAAATGTTACTGCTTCCAAATGCGTAGAGACCGCATCTGTCCCCTGAATAATACTAGAAAATAATAATTTAGGCAAAACCCAGAGAAAAAATCTGATCGTGATTAAACCTGAAGACAATGTAATAAACGACCTAAACAAACTCATAAAGTTTGGCCTACTTAATATTAGATCACTATATTCAAAAGCAGTTATTGTAAATGAAATGATCACAGACAACAGTTTTGATATACTTTGCCTAACCGAAACCTGGCTTAAACCAAATGATTATTACAGTCTAAATGAGTGTACCCCACCAAGCTACTGTTATATGCATGAGCCACGTCCGGTTGGTCGAGGTGGTGGTGTCGCAACAATATTTAGAGCCTTTCTTACTATAACTCAGAGAACAGAGCAGAAATTTAAATCATTTGAAGTGCTTGTGTAACGGAGGCCAGCTAGTGAAGAGCTGTGCAGTGTGTAAACCTCACTCCCCGACCAACAGAGACGCTCTAGCGACAGACGCTAGAGACTGCGGTCTTTAGCCTCCTCGTTAGAGCGCCCGTCTCCCATCCGGACCGACGCCGGTACGAGGCCCGCGCAGAGCGGGGCGAGTAGGACTGGTTACACTTGCGTTGAACATAATTGTTCCAAACAAAAGTAAAAAAAACATTGCTTTCTTTTACATTGGCTACTGTGTATAGACCCCCTGGTCCCTACACTGATTTTCTGAAAGAGTTCGCAGACTCTTATCGGACCTATTGGTTAACGTTGATAAAGTACTAATTGTCAGAGATTTTAATATCCACGTAGATAGTGCTAATGATGCATTAGCAGTGGCGTTTACAGAGCTACTACACTCTTTTGGAGTAACACAACACATCAATGGACCCACTCATCGATTTAATCATACACTAGACTTGATTATATCTCACGGAGCCGATCTAACCAATATAGATATTATACCTCAAAGCGACGATGTCACCGATCACTATCTTATAACATGTACACTGCGCACTGCAGAAATCAGCCGTTTAACTCGTTATCGACAGGGTAGAACAATTACATCGACTGCTAAAGATAGTTTCGCAAAGAGTTTGCCAGATCTGACTCCTTTAATAACCATACCAATAATACCAATAATTACAGAATCGCTCGATGACATGACCAGCAAATTGTGCAATTAATTTAGGCCATGTCCCAGGACCCTTTAAGCTGGCCGTCATTAAGCCTCTTATCAAGAAACCAAATTTAGACCCCAATGAACTAGGAAACTATAGACCCATTTCAAATCGCCCTTACCTGTCTAAAATACTCGCAAAAGTAGTGTCCACTCAGTTGTGTTCTTTCTTACAAAATAATGACATAAACGAAAAATTTCAGTCAGGCTTTAGACCGCATCATAGTACTGAAACTGCGCTCGTTAAAATTACAAACGACCTGCTTATAGCATCAGATAAAGGTAACATCTCACTCCTAGTCCTGCTCGACCTTAGTGCTGTGTTCGATACTGTAGATCATAATATACTTCTAGATCGCTTATACAATTATATCGGTATTCAGGGTCAGGCACTACAATGGTTCAGATCTTACTTATCAGACAGACATCAATTTGTCCATTTAAATGGGGAATCATCAAATCTAACGCAAGTAAATTATGGATTACCTCAGGGATCGGTTTTAGGACCCTTGCTATTCTCCATATACATGCTGCCCCTTGGAAACATTATTAGAAAACATGGAATTAGCTTCCACTGTTATGCAGATGATACTCAGCTATATATCTCATCAAGACCAGATGATACGTTCCAGCTATCCAAATTGGCAGAGTGCATCGAAGATATAAAACATTGGATGACTTGTAATTTCCTTCTATTAAATTCTAATAAAACAGAAATATTACTTATCAGACCAAAGAGACGTGAGCAGAATATTTCGGATTATAACCTGCAAGTTGAAGGCTGCACTGTTACTCCAACAAATACAGTTAAAGACCTAGGCGTTATATTAGACAGCAACCTGTCATTTAAAAATCACATCTCAAATGTCACAAAAACAGCCTTCTTCCACCTTAGAAATGTTGCCAAATTTTGAAATATTTTATGTGTGGCTGACGCAGAGAAGCTTATTCATGCATTTGTGACCTCAAGACTTGACTACTGTAATGCACTGCTTAGTGGTTGTCCTGCATCATCAATAAACAAACTACAGTTAGTTCAGAATGCAGCTGCCAGAGTTCTAACCAGGTCCAGAAAATATGATCACATAACCCCAATTACCTTTCTGTCGGTCTCTCGACGTTGTGTCGAACCGACAGATGGTTCGTCCCTGAGAACCAATCGCTTCCGACTACTTAGAAAAGGCCAATGAAAATTGGCAAATGAAATTTGCATGCCGGACTCCGCCCCAGACATCCGGGTATAAAAGGGAGACGGCGTGCATCATTCATTCACCTTTTGTTCTTCGGAGCCTTCGCTGATGAAGTTCAACTCTTGCTACTTAGCAAATTCTACATTGCCGGTTCTACGACGTGGTGCAGCGGACTGTCCCGTCCTGCAGCGACTTCCCCAGGGTGTCTCGGCGGTTCCAGAGGTGTTCGAGCTGCAGACGGTGACACACCGTCTGCATTCTAAAGGAGCTAATTTCTCCAGCGCGGCATGTCCCGCTGTTCTCGTGGGTGCGGTGTCCTCATCGAGGAAGGGGACAAGCACGATGTCTGTGTCAGGTGTTTGGGGGTCCAACACGCTGAGGCAGCCTTCGTGGACTCATCTTGCCCGCACTGAGGGCAGATGGTCATAGAGACGTTGCGGTCACTGGTGGCTGTCTTCTCCAGAGAACTAGCCACCACCTTGCATGCTTCCCGGGCTGTGACGAGGATGGCTAAGGCCATTCCGTTTGCAAAGGCGAGCGGCGAGGGTGATATGGGGGTTTCTGCGAGCGCTAATCCGTCAGCCAAGTGCTCACGGACCGCTCGCACCCCGTCTCGCTCGCCTCATCGTTCCCTAGCTGGTGGTGCCACACCGTCAGCGTCCTCCTTCACGCAGTCGGACACGATGCGTGATGATGATGAGATGTCCATCGCAGCATCAGAGAGCGAATTGCTGGCATCCGATCCCGACGACTCTCTGCAGCTCCCCCCCAAGGGGGGACGAGCTCAGGAGGAAGCGGATGTCGAGATGTCGGCCATGCTTTCCCGGGCCGCCGTGTGCATTGGGTTAGAGTGCACTCCGGTGCCTCTCCCCCAGCGCTCACGGTTGGAGACGTGGTTATTGGGCTATGAGCGCGACTCCAAGCCGCTCCAAACCCCGGTTCCATTCTTCCCGGAAGTGCATGAGGAACTGACGAAGACGTGGAACGTCCCTTTCTCGGCACGTACACGTCAGACCGGTTCCGTCGCTCTCTCTTCCCTCGATGGTGGGGCGGCTAGGGGTTACGTCGACATGCCTGAGGTGGAACGTGCAGTCGCGGTGCACCTGTGCCCGCAGGCGGCGTCCACCTGGAGAGGTCGACCGAAACTCCCGTCCAAGGCATGTAGGACCTCGGCATCGCTGGTGTCGAAGGCCTACACTGCCGCGGGCCAAGCTGCCTCCTCTCTCCATGCCATGGTCATCCTGCAGGTCCATCAGGCCAAGGCGTTGAAAGAGATCCACGAGGGTAAGACCGACCCGGGGTTAATGCAGGAACTCCGCACCGCCACCGACCTTGCTCTAAGGGCGACCAAGGTGACCGCGCGGGCCCTGGGTCGGGCGATGTCCACCATGGTGGTCCAGGAGAGGCATCTCTGGCTCAACCTTGGGCAGATGAGCGACGCCGAGAAAGTCCACTTTCTCGACGCGCCCATTGCGCAGGGTGGGCTGTTTGGTGACACTGTCGAGGACTTCGCTCAGCAGTTCTCGACGGTTAAGAAGCAGACGGAGGCGATCAGCCATATTCTACCCCGCCGGGACTCGGCCGCCCATAGGCCTTCGAGTTCCCATGCGGCCTCTGCTCCCCAGCAGCCCCGGCCCCCTTCGAAGCCAGCTCCGGTTCCAGCGCTCCCTACCCAGGTGGCACCCCGGAAAAGGGCGTCGAAGGGGAGACCACCACCCCGTCAGCAACCTTCGAGGAAGAAGCGACCCTGACGGGAAGACCCCAGGGAGGTTAACAACATCGGGCCCGTTTCCAGCCATATCATCGCTAGACGGTCGATCCGGGACGGTTCCCCCACGGGGGCCTACCGCCCACTTTTTCACAAAAGAGTTTCCTATCTCCCTGGGTGTTCTTCACAGCCGCTCTCACCCTCTGTCAGACGGTGTTCGGCCACTCGACATTGCGTCTTGGCGAGGCGCAACATCGAATGTATTTTGCAGCCCTCAGTACTCTCAAATCGACGGTGCGGGGACCTGCATCACCAGGTAGGAAAACCAGCAGAGCCAGTCTTCTTCCTGGGGCCCCGGCGAGAGACCCGCACTGCCAGCCATCGAACCACCCCCCGGGGGGTCGATGAAGCAGATCGTTCCCTTAGTCCCCCTGTCACAGACCCTGGGAGCTTGGCTCGAGCTTCCCACACCGTCACGGTGGCTGAGAAGGACGATCCGTCTGGGCTAAGTGATCCAGTTCGCCAGAAATCCGCCCAAGTTTCGGGGCATCCTCGCCACCTCGGTCAGAGGCCGAAGGGTGCGATCGAGTCCGTCCCCTTAGCCGAGATGTCCAAGGGGTTTTACAGCCCTTACTTCATCGTCCCCAAAAAAGGCGGGGGGGTGCGCCCCATCCTAGATCTGCGTACCCTGAACAGACACCTGCACAAGCTGCCGTTCAGGATGCTCACGCAGAAGCACATCCTGGCATCTGTCAGATGTGTCTCGATTCTCCCTCGTCATCGCCCGTTCCTACAGTTCGCTTTCGAGGGTCGGGCATATCAGTACAGAGTCCTCCCCTTCGGTCTGTCTCTGTCTCCACGAGTCTTTACGAAGATCGTAAAGACCCGAAGACCCTCAGGGAGAGAGGTGTGCGGGTACTCAACTATCTCGACGACTGGCTTATCTTGGCTCACTCGCGAGATCGGTTGTGTGCACACAGGGACCTGGTGCTCCGGCACCTAGATCGATTGGGACTACAGGTCAACCGAGAGAAGAGCAGGCTCTCCCCCATGCAGAGCATCCTCTATCTTGGTATGGAACTCAACTCTGTCACCATGACAGCGCGACTGTCTGCAGTACGCGCCCAGTCGGTGTTGAACTGCCTGGATCATTTCACGCAGTCAGCGGTTCCCCTGAAACTATTTCAGAGGCTCCTGGGACACATGGCACCCTAGGCGGCGGTGATACCCCTCGGGTTGATGCACATGAGGCCGCTTCAACACTGGCTCCAGAGTCGAGTTCCCTGGAGAGCGTGGCACACCGGCAGCAGGCAGATGGTGATTACGCCTCGCTGCCGACGCACCCTAACCCCGTGGTCTTCCATGACCTTCCTTTGGGCAGGGGTACCCCTAGGGCAGGTTACGAGGCATGTCGTGGTGACAACGGACGCCTCCCTGCAGGGTTGGGGTGCAGAGTGCAACGGGCACGCAGTGTAGGGGCTTTGGACGGGCCCCCGCCTGCGCTGGCATATCAATTGCCTAGAGTTGTGGGCTGTGCTACTTGCACTGAAGAGGACGCAGCCTCTCGTGCAGGGCAATCACGTGCTGGTCCGGTCGGACAGCACTACTGCAGTAGCGTATATCAATCGTCAGGGTGGCGTTCGCTCACTGCAATTAACACGACTCGCCCGACGCCTCCTCCGGTGGAGTCAGCAGGTGATCCGTTCCCTGCGTGCCGCGTATATCCCAGGCGACCTGAACCAGACAGCAGATGCGCTCTCTCGTCAGTCTACGCCTCGCGGAGAGTGGCGACTCCACCCCCGCTCAGTCCAGCTCATTTGGGTGCAGTTCGGGCAGGCCCAGGTAGACCTGTTTGCCTCCCTCAAAACCACCCATTGCCCGCTTTGGTACTCTCTGACCGAGGGACCCCTCGGCACAGATGCCCTAGCGCACAGCTGGCCGCGGGACATGCGGAAGTACACCTTCCCCCCCCAGTGAGCCTCATTGCACAGACCCTGTGCAAGGTCAGGGAAGAGGAGCAGCAAGTGTTACTCTTTGCGCCATACTGGCCCAACCGGACTTGGTTCTCGGAGCTAATGCTCTTGACAACAGCTCCCCCCTGGCCGATTCCCCTGACAAAGGACCTGCTTTCCCAGGGGAAGGGCATGTTATGGCATCCCAGGCCAGACCTCTGGAACTTCCATGTCTGGCCCCCTGGATGGGACGAGGAGATCCTGAGTGGTCTGCCCCCGGCGGTGGTAGCTACCATTTCTCAGGCTAGGGCACCTGCCACTAAGCGACTGTACGCCTACAAGTGGCGCCTCTTCTCGACCTGGTGTGCTTCTCGAGGAGAAGACCCACGGAGTTGTGCGATCGGGTCCGTGCTGTCCTTCCTACAAGAGAGACTTGAGACTAACCTCACCCCTCCACACTGAAAGTGTATGTAGCCGCCATTGCTGCTCATCACAACTCAGTTGCTGGAAAGTATCTAGGACAGCACGACCTGGTCATTAGATTCCTAAGGGGTGCGAGGAGGCGTAACCCGCCTCGTCCGCGCTCCATACCCTCTTGGGACCTGGATGTAGCCCTGACAGGTCTCACCAGGCCCCCCTTCGAGCCCCTAGGGGATGCCTCTCTTCCTCATCTGACGATGAAGACGGTTCTCCTTTTGGCGCTCGCCTCCATCAAGAGGGTAGGGGATCTACAGGCTTTCTCCGTGTCCCCTGACTGCCTAGAATTCGGACCCAGGGATTCTCACGTTATCCTGAGACCTCGGCCCGGCTACTTGCCCAATGTTCCCACTTCTCCTTTTCGGGACCAGTTGGTTAATTTACAGGCGCTCCCCACTGGGGAGGAAGACCCAACCCCGTCCGTGTTGTGTCCAGTACGCGCGCTGCGCCTCTACTTAGACCGCACACAGAGCTTCAGGAGCTCGGATCAGCTCTTTGTCTGTTTCGGAGGTCAGCAACAGGGGAGAGCTGTCTCCAAGCAGAGGTTGGCCCATTGGATTGTGGACGCTGTCAAGGCAGCTTACCAATTCCTAAATTGCCCGTGCCCCCTAGGAGTGAGGTCCCACTCCACCCGGGGTGTTGCCTCCTCTTGGGCTTTGGCACGGGGGCCTCTCTCGCAGACATTTGCAGAGCTGCAGGTTGGGCTACACCCAACACCTTCGCAAGGTTTTACAACCTCCGCCGGTGTCAGCCCGCGTCCTGCATGGCCACATGTAGGACAGGCAACTGGTAGGGTGTACGCCTGTTCGGTTCTTTTCACCCTCTCTCGAGTGGGTCAGTATACCGTTTCAGCCTCCATTCTTTCCCCACTGGGCGAAGAACAGGCACTCCATCCATCATTAAGCAAGCACCCTCTGGGGCGGGCTGGGCAGAGCAGCCCTGCCCCTTAGGCCGGGTATCCCGGAGTTATTCGCTACATAGCTCTAACCGGACCTAGTGCTACCAGACGTTGCAACTCCCCAGTAGGGCGGTTCCGTCTGATGTATCCTCATGCTGGTTCCCACCTTGGTAACCCATGACCTCCCCGGGTGGACCTCCACCTCGCGGTTTTCTCTTCAGCCGCACTTCTTCCCATGAGTTCTTCCCCATCGGTATGACCATGTTGGTATCTCCACTAGACTCCTCCCTGCGGTAGGAAGTGGTCTCTGTAGCGCATCCCCCACTTGAGGAAGTAGCACTTACCCAGTGCCTTACGGTTCCGGGTGGCTTCTCGCTGTTAGAGAAACAAGGCCGCTGCCTGTGAGGCTGAAGGTAGGGGCCTTCCCACCTTTCAAGAAAGCTCTGGGACCCCCTGCCTACCCACTGGTAGGTTACATTTTCGCAGTAGCGTCCACGGCTGACACACCCAGGCCAGTCACCGTCGCTTCGTTGAGATTTTGACAGGGCACAGTGTTATGGCGTTTTCCATTGGAACCCCATCTGTCGGTTCGATACAACGTCGAGAGACCGACAGAAAGGGAACGTCTCGGTTACGTTTGTAACCTCGGTTCCCTGATGGAGGGAACGAGACGTTGTGTCCTCTTGCCACAACACGTGCTGTCCTCTGTAGCAGTCGTGAGAGGTCTCAGGCTCCTCAGAACTAAGGTGAATGAATGATGCACGCCGTCTCCCTTTTATACCCGGATGTCCGGGGCGGAGTCCGGGGCGCAAATTTCATTTGCCAATATTCATTGTCCTTTTCTAAGTAGTCGGAAGCGATTGGTTCTCAGGGACGAAACATCTGTCGGTTCGACACAACGTCTCGTTCCCTCCATCAGGGAACTGAGGTTACAAACGTAACCGAGACATTTTATCAAGCCTTCACTGGTTACCCATTAAGTATCGTATTGACTTTAAAGTTCTTTTAATCACTTATAAAGCCTTAAACGGTTTAGCCCCTACTAGGGATGAGCGATATTATATCGTTTGCGATGTACCGGTAGAAATTCCCCACACGATAGGAATTAGTCTTCCCGCGATATAAACGATAAATTCTAGTTGATGACGTATTTCTTTGTGAGACCCATTCACAGCTCATATGTGAAGCGAAAACGGGTGTAGCGGAGGGCGGACGTGAAGCTGAGAAAGAGTTTGCACTAAAAGCTCGAAATCTCGTTTAGGTTGGCACTGTAGATGCATCCGAGTTAATGTTTAGTTTCACTTTCGTTTTATTTCATTCCTTTGTTAAAGTATTCGTTGATAGTCATAATACGTTACACCACAACATTTAGTTTGGCTAAAAGTATTTATTTAAACATTCGTTAGATGTTATGCGCGCGTGCGCAAATTGTTTAATATGATTTCTTGCCTGTTATATAGGATGAACGGAGCGTCCCGTGCGCAGCTCGCGCCCACATGTGCTCTCATAGCGACACAGCGTGCACAGCACTGCTGCCTGTTTACATACAGTACACATGCAAGTTTGTATTACGTTATTTTAAATACGTTTATGAGCGTATAAAAGCATGGATTATTTAATTAGATTTCTTTTATCCGCATTTTTCTGTTCTCTTTCTGTAGCGCGAGTCATAGACAGATTTAGGGCGTTTTCACACATAAGGGTTTGTTTCGGAACCTGGTGCGTTTTCTCTCTTGGTTCGATTCGTTTAGGCATATGTGAACACGGCAATCGCGCTAGGATCCGCCCCAAAACAATCGCTCCGAGACCGCCTGAACAAGGTGGTCTCGATCCGATTGCAAACAAACTCTGGAGCGGTTCGGTAGACGTGTGAATGCCATCCGACCCAACGGACCAACGAACCAGACTGTATCACAATGTATGAAGAGTAATTATGTAAAGTTGCGTGACACAAAAGGGATTGTTTTGCTAATGGCTCCCTGTAACAATGTTCAAAGTAAGGAAGGAAGGAGGCGGAAACCGGCGAACGTTAAACCAAACTTTTAATAAAATTAACAAACAACAAAACGAAAGTAAAGTGCTGACAGCTCCTTCACAGTCGACTGCCGGCCACACAAAAACAATAAAACATAACATAAAATCCAGGTCTGGTTCTCTCTCATCCTTCTCCTCCTTTTATGCTTCCCGAGCTCCGCCGTGAGAGACGCGAGACAACACGCAGCTGACGCTCATTATCACCCACGTTACTGGAAAATAAACAGATGCACTCTGACCAATCGAAGGAGAGTTTACTCGCACGTGACTTTTATTAACAAAGTTTGGTCCGTTTGGAAATATTGCCTTGTGAATGCAAACCGAACTAAAATAAATTTCAATATTGTAGCGATTTAACCCCCGGTTTCGGAACAAAGCAATCGATACATAGGTGTGAAAACGCCCTTAGTGTATGTTGCTGTGAGAAGAGAAGGTTCACACAGTTCAAGAGAGAGTGATTGACAGCGTGATGCGATCGATCGTTTCCACCCAACAATAGAATATATACAGTTTTAGGTGTGACATGATGTGTTTATTGAGCTTTAGTTCATTTAACTTTTCTTTACTACAACCTTTTGAAGTCGAATCTCACTATTATATTTTATATTTACAAAAATACTGTAGGTATATTTTAGGAGCTGTTTGATTTGGGGTAAGTTTTACTTTTTGATAATATTTGTTTTTCTGAGGGTCTAGACTACATGCAGCTACTATCACTTGACGCAAAAAACAGCGGTGGGTAGCATTATGGATATATCGTCATTTTTATCGTTATCGCAACAAATACCAGGAATTATCGTGATAGAGTTTTAGGGCCATATCGCCCATCCCTAGCCCCTACCTACATAACAGAGCTTCTAACACACTACAACCCATCACGCTCTCTAAGATCTCAAAACTCCTTTTGATAATACCTAGAATAACTAAATCCACCAAAGGGGGTAGAGCTTTCTCATACGTAGCACCTAAACTCTGGAATAGCCTTCCCGATACTATTCGAGGGTCAGACACACTCTCCCAATTTAAATCTAGATTAAAGACACATCTTTTCAGCAAAGCATTCACTTAATGTAAAATATGCTAAATAAACCACCGGGGGACTGCATTTATTAGATATTATTTTCTAGAATAATCTTGATTGTTCTATAAACACCATGCACTGTGCTGTTTTTTTACCTTTTTGTGTTTTTCAGTTTTTCTTATTTTCTCCTGTAAAGCTGCCTTGGAACAATGCACATTGTGAAAAGCACTATACAAATAAAATTGAATTGAATCGAGCTCTCTGCATTTTTTTCTGTTGAAATTACGTCAACACATCAAATAATGTTGCCATTCCAAGGCATTGCAGTGGGACTTTAATCCTGACAAGGATTAATAAACACAGAAACATTTTAAAGTGGGCGTGGTTCATGCAGTAGTCCAAGCCATGAAAAAAAAAAAATTAAACTTGCTTTAATCTGCGTCCAAAAAACGGGAGTATAAACCGAAGAATAAAATCAGTCTAACATAGACTTATAGATAGATAGACATAGATATTTATATTTAATGTGATACGTTTTTGTTAGGGTTCTGGTAGGGAAACTCAAGAGTCAAAAACAGGGTAGTAAGAATCTTTAATTGATGCCTCACTTCAGCAGATACAACAAAGAATAATCAACACAACAGAGGACCGTCAAGCGGCAATAAATCAGATACCCAGGAATATGTATGACAGACGAGTCGCAAATAGAGTCTCGGATGCACAGGGCAAAAAGGGCTCGAGCACTCGGCCAAAAAAGAGGAAGGAGGCAATGAGTCTTGTATCCAGCGGCCAGGCCGCAACTGAGTGTGAGGTTGAGGGTTGCACCCACGGGCGTGGGGGTGTGGAGACAGGGCCAGAGAATTATCTGGTCAAAAAGTCCAACCAGAGAATCGGGAGGTAAATCCTTTTAAGGTAGTTCAATAATCCATAGGAGACAAGTAACTGAACAAACCACTAGGCCGACAGGAGACTAATGTTCCCAATGGGGACCCACAAGACCGACAGGAGAATGCTTTCCCAGGGGAGTCCACTAGACCGACGGGGGAGAGATACTTGGGTGAAGATTCACTTCATCCGACAGGAGAGACGCATTCCAACAGGAATCCACTAGACCAACAGGGTAGAGATACTTGGGTGAGAGTTCACTTAATCCGACAGGAGAGATGTATTCCAACAGGAAACCACTAGACCGACAGGGTAGAGATACTTGGGTGAGAGTTCACTTAATCCGACAGGAGAGATGTATTCCAACAGGAATCCACTAGACCGACAGGGTAGAGATACTTGGGTGAGAGTTCACTTAATCCGACAGGAGAGGTGTATTCCAACAGGAAATCCATAGAGCTAAATCCCTCTAGAGCCGCCCGACCGATCAGGCAGATAATAGGATCCATGCAGCGAGTCCGACGCTGCAGGCAGACAAGAAGACACCACGTGGCAAACACAGCTCTGGAGCCTGGACGAAAAAGAGGTGATTACACGATACCCAAGACAAGCGATTAGTAAATCGCCGGAAATAACACTGACGATCTGACACAGGACGGAGGTACAAGAGGGTTTAAAAAGGAATAGAATCACGAGAGAGAATGAGAAACCAGGAGGGGAGAGAGAAAAAAACGGAACCAACCCAGGTGAAAGGAGTGAAACAATGATGAGGTAATTAATGTCGACACGAGGGGGCGGGGCTGTCACGAAGACACCGAGCACAAGGAGAGCTGTCAAGCTGAACCATGTGTTCGACATGAAACAAAACAAACAAGTGCTCAGACCCGAGACCTCACAGTTTTTTATTCAGTACGGTTTTCGAAATCACATTTGCAAATCTGTCGCGGTTTAACATCTGCTGGGAAATCAGGTAAAATGATCACCATGCACACATATGTCCCCAGATAATACGATCCCCACTTAATCCATAACACCGGGAAGCTGCCTCCTTGTCATTTCTGACATAACAAAAGACAGAACTCCCAGCTAAAACAGTTACGTTGAGACGATATGCCTGGACCGGACCATATTCGTTGCCACGACATACCAAATAACGTTCCAACGACGTAAGTTTGTGATTCCTATATTTGTCGTGATTTAACATTGGACCTTGTTGGGACGCGATGATTACCTCCTGAAGACATAAATAGAACGGATAATATTCATTGCAGCAATGTACCAATTAACGTTTCTGGGACATGACGAGTATTTCCCAACGACCAAACAGTTAAAATCGTTTTTATAATAGTATTTATACACATAGTCCCTCACATGGAGGATTAAATTAATTTGTGATTTAATCTGTGCATTAAAGATTCAATTTTATGCATAATTTGAATAATTTTCTAGTTAAATATGTACTATGCAAAGTATAACGATTAATACAACTTAACACAGCACTGTACATCAGCACCAGACATTTTATTTAGATACTTAAGTAAATGACATAATTAACCAAAGACTTTAACACAATATAGAGGATTCAAAGCAGATATTTATTGACAGATATGAATAAACATTATCTTGATTTCAGGGACACGAAAGATGGACCCAAAAGCAGATGGATGCTTGAAAAATGTATTAACAAAAAACTTTTTTATAAAGTCCCGTGGCAGGGCTCAGGCAGTTCACAGGGCTGAAGCAGATCAGAGTCAGGCAGGCAGTACTCTTCCAAGTAGTCTTCCGAGGCAGTCAGACCAGCGAGACAGAGGCTGAATCTGAAATCGCATACTCAATGAGTAGGTACTCAATTTCAGTAAGTACCTACTTAACGGAACTAAATGGGTACGTACTGTTTTGCCTGAATGGGTGTAGTATGAATGCGATCGGCCGTCATAGGCCATATTGACATGATCATGTGACGTAATTCTTCTTCTGTTCCTTTTCAATGTCGGGTGGCTGGCAACTTACATTTGAGATGCATATCCACCACCTACTGTACTGGAGTGTGGGCCATAGATTTGCCATGTGATGTAATGACAAGCGCAACAACTTAAGTTATGAGAGACAGGTTGCATTAACAATGTAACATGGGTTTTGTACAAGTAAATAACACATGAAACAAAGCTTTCAATTTTCTTCAAGTACAGCACATTCAGAGCTTTTCATTTTCATGTATTTTCATTTTTACCTTGTAGGGCTATATGCTTTTGATAAAAGTAAACAATTAAAAGGAATACAACAGCTTTGTGATTTTGCGATGCGTTTTCTCAGTTTAATTCGGTCGTACCACCTCTGCTGGGCCAGATGTTCTCTTACGAGAGACATGATCCGGTCGATCCTCTCTCTCATCTCTCCTACATGCTCGATCACCGTCCGGTGTGGGGCGGGCTGCTGCTCCCAGGCTTCTCTCGCCATGTCCAGCAATCCCCTGGGTTGGCGGCCGAACAGCAGCTCGAACGGGGTGAACCCGGTGGAAGCCTGGGGAACTTCCCTGATCCCGAACAGGACGTACGGCAGCATGAGGTCCCAGTCGCGCCCGTCTTCGGTCACCACTCGGTGCAGCATTCTCTCCTTTAACTTTTTAACACATTTGTGTGTGTGTGTGTGTGTGTGTGTGCGCCTGCCCGTGCTCGTGCGTGTTCGATAGAGGAGCTGCCAGAAAGAACAGAGGCCCCACGGCTCGTTTAAAAGCACGTTTCAGTGCCCATACTTAAAGGTACAGTGCGGGATGTTTTGTATGATCTATTAACAGAAATGCAATATAACATACAAAACTGTGTCTTTAGATGTGTATAAAAACCTTACGTAATGAAAAGTTATGTTTTTATTACCTTAGAATAAACCAGTTGTATCTACATAGGGAGCCGGCTTATCTACATGGAATTTGTTATGTTGCGCAGCCATGTTTTGTACAGTAAGCTCTAACGGACAAACAGCTCTACAGAGCGCGTTTCGTATATGTTGGTCTTCGTGTGTGTTTTTAGACGCAGCTTGCGTCATCACTGATTTGAAGATGCACAAAGTAGTAAGTCGTAGTACGCAGAGGAGGAGGAGTAGTCGTCGTCTAGCTGAAGCAATTGATTGTTCTGTCTTAGAAGTTTTGATAAAATGGAGGACCATGCGTATTGTGCACAAGCGCCGACAGGGCGTGAATCTCCATCGTCAAAGAAGCGCAAACATGATGCTGCCAGACGAATTAGAGACAAACGGCGGCAGAAATCCAGGATAAACATCGGTGTATCTATTACCAGATGGAAGGCACTGTTGAAAGACTAATGTTTTCAAGGCGACGCCTAAGTTGCCTGTTTTCTGCTAGACTGGTAAGATAATTCAACATTTTCAATGTTTCCACTTTTTCAATGTTTACCAAACAACTGTTTTGTTGAAATGGTAATGTTAGCATTTTATACCAATGGCCATATAACCTCCGAATAATAATGTTTTTCCGTTCCTGCGGTACGTACTCCGGTTGTTCCTGACTTTACAAAGGGGGAGACAAACGTCTACTAACTTACACCTAACTGTACTAGATAGCACGCAAGAAATATATCTAATTATAGAATTGTAACAGTAACTTGCGCAATAGAATACATGTTAAATGATTAATTACGTTAATATATTGCCTTACCTGCTTGTATCACTGCTATCCGCTGTCTCGGTAGACAACATATTTTTTTACTGTTGCGGCCTCCGTCGTAATTCAAAAGGGAGGGGTGGGCAAATGACTCAGAGATTCGTTGCAAAACTATAATACAAAGCTAGTGGCCGCTGATTTTCAAGAACTGCACCTTTAAATAACATGTTCATATCGCAATGACAATACAAATACGATCAATCTTATCTTTAAGCCCTACTTTCTTAACTTATAAAAATACTAAAATGCAATGCTAACTCTGAAACATGGCATTAACTTACCTCTCTTTGTGATGCCTTTGCAGGTGTCTTACGAAATTGGATGTTGTCCCACAGGTTTCGGGGTAAGTTTTGTTGCAAAAAGTTTCCTTTTAAGCGCACTGTCGATAAATTCTTTATGGTTTGTAAAACCAAATTTTATTATGCCGCTGCTCACTGACATCCTGCCTGATGAATGATTCATGCTGTTCAGTTCACGCTGTGGACGAATCGTTCATTTGAACCGGTTCTTTATTTTAAGTGAACCGGTTGAACCAGTTCACTTGAATTGTTCGCATTTAGCGTCTCCCGTAAACACTTAATATTACCCACAGATTAATTCAGTTCTTTACTTTCTGGCGTGCATGACAGTCCCGAGGACTTGAACCAATATACTGTAGTTATTTAGTTACACCAACAGCACACACTGAACTGAACTGCTGTGTGAAGAGAGAACTTATGAACACACGCGGCTCTCGGTCTTGAGTCGAGAGCCGGTAACAGTTTTCAGATCATTCGTTTTCGGATCACAAGAAGCATGCTTTATCACCGTTTTGTTTTGAAGGAGAAAAGAAAACATATGTCGCTGGACTCGGTCGAGACCGACTAGAACATTTGGCGAGACCAATGACCAAGTCCGAGACAAGTCTGAGTGCAAATACCAACGAGTCCAAGACAAGTCCAAGATCATAAAAGAACCGGACTCGAGTACTACAGCGCTTATTGTAGTATAACAGTTATTCTCATTGGCCAGGAATTGCACTGATGTCAAGTACAACTGCGGACAAAACCATTGAAGTACTGAGGATGTATTTTGCCACATGCGGACTTCCAGATGAATTGGTATATGACAGCGGTTCTTAATCCTGGTCCTCGCGACCCCCCGCTCTGCATATTTTGTATGCTTCTCTTACCGCTTCGGAGGTTTGTTCAATACGCCCGTAAAAGCCCTGCGAAGTAAACATTACTAGATATTCAGCCATAGTTCCAGGTCGAAATGGGCATATATGTTCCATCCAAAGGGCACGAAGCATGACTTCGCAAGTCTGAAGATTACGGTTCAAATAACCCTTCAAACTTCTGTAGTAAATTTTGTCTGTGTGAGGACGCTGCAGGCAGTTGCGCAAATTCATTTTCTCAAATAAACTTCAGCCGATTTCCTGTGTGCAGGGCGTAGAGAGCAGTGAACACCATTCAGGGAGCACGTTAATCGGAACGCAGTTCATTCATTGATCTGTAGGGTCTGGTCGGATCAAAGGTTACCATTTGGGATCGTAAAACACAACAAGCTTCAACCAGGCACCAACGAGTCTGGTCCAACTGCTCTATCTCAACACCTTCATCACTGACCAGGACAGATTCCAATACTCTCCCCTGGACTTCAAAGGAGGTTCTTGGGGGGAGGGGGGGGGGGCAGGGCTGTTCACCAAAGTGAGAAAAGCCATGTGGCCCCCAGGGACTGAGAGCCTCAAATTCTTCCAAAATAATGCCTCTTTCTCTTTCCTTAGCCACAAAAGACTGGTTTAAAGTGTATATACAAACATCCCCACATTGTATGCTTGTCCCCATGTTATTCTCCTTAACCTATAACCTCAAAGGCATGTGTGCTTAGTGGTATTCTGTGTATATTTACATTCTTGTACAAACTACAGGTTAATGTAATTATAATCCTGTCATGTTTCATATCTAAATGTTTCCCTCTTCATTTCTTAGAATATGGTGTATAGCACAGTAATGTATTTTATACCATACTCATTTTATTTTCTAAGACTATTCCTGCTCCAAACTCCCAGGCGACCATAAATGCAAATGAGTTAGTGTGCCAGCAAAGAAACATGTTTTCGACATCTGCACCACTTATTCTTTGGCAATGATATCTGTATTAATGGTCTAAAGGGAAAAAAAAGAAAGTCTAATTACAACAATATATATTGTGAACCATTTACACACTGACATCATTACGGAAATAGCACCTAATCAATGTATATAGACATGGTGTAGTTGGGCAATAACAAGTTATAAATGTAAACACATGTGTGACACAGTATAATAGCGCTAAAAAATGCTAATGCTATTTAGCTTGTTTATGTCGCAAATTACGGCCTCTACGGCATTCAACGCCCGCTGATGGCAACTACGAAGATCGCCGGACATCAACACGTGTACTAGGTAACAAACATATGCACGGATTTAGTTACAGGAAGGCATGAACGCATTATACAGAGCATAAACAAGTGTGCATAGACGAGCGTTCATCAAATTGTCTTCCTGTGCAACACTTAAATCCGTCCGTGTGGACAACAACTTGATTCCTAGTACAGGCTGTACACCAGTAAAAAAATAAATCTTCTAGATGTCTATATGACGTCTGACAGCAGACATCTCCGAGACGTATTGCAGATGAGCAAACGATGTATTGTAGATGTCTTGCAGATGTAAATGCAGACGTCAAATAGACGTAAACCAGATGTATGTGTGCTATCAGGGTTATTAATTTAGCCTGTTCTCGTATCAGTTACTTCATCATGTCTGAGCAATACGTGCTCTAGACTGCATGTTGCTCGAGCTGTATAAACGCAGATGCGTAAATGCTTAATTTTAGCTCAAGTATACAATGCAAGACTGCTAACACAAAACTTATTTTGAACTGGTTGCTCATTTTTGAATAAATTAGCAAACAACACATATTGCACAGCGAGTAAGTATGGAGTAAAAGATCATTCACTTATCTTAGATCCAGATGCTTTCTGAAATGTGCTGCTTTCTGAAATGCTCTGTTCTGCTACAACAATCAATTGCCAAGATTTAAATGTAGAGCAGCAAGTTTATTGGCTGCTGATACGGAAAGAACCAATCAGCGGCACCATGTAGTAAGTACAATGTCAGATTGGTTTAGACTTGCGCCATCTAGAGTTTCATGCCAGAACTATTCTGTCATTTTAATAGCTGTAAAAATTCGGATTAATAGCATTCGTTTTGACAATATAACAGATTTCACTCTGATCATAAATTTTCCCTATAATAACATAATAAACAGAAATTCCATGGGATTAATTCATGATGTTATTTCAGGATGTGGCTATGACGGTTTCTGGAACGTTAGCAAAAATTCTAAGAAGTGGAATGTTGCCAAGACGTCCTCAGAACGCGTAAGTACAAAGGAAAGTGTGTCAGTATACGGCCAGTTATTTCCGGTTTTTGGCCACTAGAGGCCCCCATTGTGCCTTTTTTGTTTCATCCATAGTTTTCTGTTATTGTTTGCACCTGTGCCTCGTTCTCCCTGTATGTATTTAAACCCTTAGTTCTCCTCTGTTTCTTTGCTCTAAGTTTGAACGTTAGCACCCAGTCTAAGGGAAGTTTTGGACATTTTATTGCTCCCGCTGGATTCTCTGTTTTTTAGCTCTATTTTTGGGTTAGTATTTATTGCTGGATTATTTTTCGAGGCTTTTTGTTGTACCTACTTACCTTGTGGATTTACCTTTTTTTACCTTTTGGAATTACTCTTGACTTTGTAGATTTATATTTTTGCCTGGAGCTTGTTTGTTTCTTTTCTATTAAAAAAACATTGTCTCAAGTACTGCTGTGTCTGCCTCATCTTCTGGGTTCTGCCGACGCCTTGTGGCTCAGTGGGCAGAGTGACTGTCTCCCACACTGGAGACCCGAGTTCGTGCCCGTTTCCTGACAGAAACTTAGAGTGACCATGAACCCAGAGGCAGCCAGTACCCAGGATCCTCTCGCCACGTTGTCCCACCACGAGGGGACTGTTCAACGCCACGAAGCCGTGCTGATCCAGCAAGATGCTGACTTCCATCAAGCAGATATCTAATCGCATTCCTCCTGTAGCTGCCCCTGCTCCAGCCTCCTTGATTCAAA
Source organism: Triplophysa rosa (assembly GCF_024868665.1). Classification (NCBI taxonomy): domain Eukaryota; kingdom Metazoa; phylum Chordata; class Actinopteri; order Cypriniformes; family Nemacheilidae; genus Triplophysa; species Triplophysa rosa. Next base: position 88,646 of record NW_026634267.1, read on the forward strand.
TGCCAGTGGCAGCTAACCCCCTGGCTGAACCTTGTCTCCCGCCTCCCCAACGGTTCTCTGGTGATCCGAGTGCTTGCAAGGGGTTCTTTACCCAGTGTTCTCTCTTCTTCGAGCTGCAACCCTCTTCATTTCCCAAAGATCGCATACATCATCACCCTGCTGTCAGGTAAAGCCCTGCCTGGGCCACTGCTGTGTGGGATGCTCAAAGCCCCTGCTGTGCAGTTACTCTGCTTTTTCTGAGAAATTCAAGCAAGTCTTCCAAGACTCAGCCAATGGTCCTGATTCAGCCAAACAGCTCCTGACTATCCGACAAGACCGGCGCAGCGTGACAGACTACGCCATCCAGTTCCGCACGGTGGCAGCAGCAGGTGGCTGGAACGACAAGGCGCTCACGGTGTGCTTTCTGAAGGGGCTCTCCGATGCCATCCAAAATGAGCTGGCCACTCGGGAGCCACCAGATAACCTTGAGTCCCTTATCAGTTTGGCCTCACGTATACACCACCAACTGAGAGAGAGAGGACTCAACCGCAGACTTTTCGTCCCAACTCCTACAAGTCCCAGTTCCGAGATGCAGATCGGATGCGTGTCCCAGGCTGAAAGAGACCGCCGGATGAGGCAGCGTTGCTGTCTGTACTGCGGCAAACCGGGCCATTTCTGCTCCGCGTGTCCCGTGCTACAGGGAAATGCACAGTCCCATGCAGGCTGGGGGAAACTGTAGCGGGAAACATAAACTCCTCCCAGCCGTCCAACTCCCGTCTGCTCCCAGTCACCCTTTCCTGGGATAACCACGAACTACCCCTTCGAGCTTTGGTAGACTCGGGAGCCGCAGGAAACTTCATGGACTGCACCTGGGCAAAAGAGAATGGCATCCCCTCCTAATGTCTCGCCGACCCTGTGAGGTTAACTACGCTGGATAGGAGCCCACTGGGACCCGGCCTAGTCACCCGTGCCACTGCCCCCTTGCGACTTTCAATTTCCCAGCATCAGGAAATGATGAACTTTCATCTCATCCCATGTTCCGAGTTCCCTCTCGTCCTAGGCTACCCCTGGCTACATATTCACAACCCTCACATCGACTGGTCCGTGGGGTCTATCATGCATTGGGGCCCTACGTGTCAAGCCACCTGTGTCTTTTTGAGTCCCCCGAATCCCCCTCCCGAGACTCTAGAATCCATCGACCTGTCCCGAGTTCCCAAGTGCTACCACGACCTCAAGCTGGCATTTAGCAAACAGAGGGCCGCCACGCTACCACCCCACAGACCTTACGATTGTTCCATCGACCTGCTTTCGGGTACCTGCCCTCCCAGGGGTCAGATCTTCTCCTTATCTCCCCCTGAACATGCTGCTATGTATGCTTACATCAAGGACGCACTGGCAACAGGCCTCATTCGTCCTTCCACCTCACCGGCAGGGGCGGGGCTTTTCTTCGTGGCCAAGAAGGACGGCGGATTACGCTCGTGCATCGATTACCTGGGACTCAATGCCACCACGGTCCATTACCGCTACCCCCTACCCCTTATGGCCACAGCCTTTGAGCTGCTACAGGGACCGTCTTTTTCACCAATCTTGATCTACGGAAGATGTACCACCTCGTGCGGATCAGGCACGGTGACGAGTGGAAGATTGCTTTCAACACTCCAACTGGCCACTACAAATACCGTGTGATGCCCTTCGGCCTGACCAACGCCCCGGCGCTCATCAACGACGTGCTGAGGGATATGCTCAACCTCTTTGTGTTCATTTATTTGGATGACATCCTCATCTTTTCGAGCTCTCTTCAAGAACACGCAAAACAGGTCAGAAAAGTGCTCAAACATCTCCTGGACAGCCACTTGTACGTGAAGCCGGAGAAGTGTGAGTTCCATTCCAACCGAGTGCAGTTCCTGGGATTCGTAGTAGAACCCGGCCGCATCCAAATGGATCCCAAGAAGGTGGAGGTGGTAGCGAATTGGCCCACTCCTACATCTCTCAAAGAAGTTCAAAGTTTCCTAGGGTTCACGAACTTCTATCGCAAGTTCATCAAGAACTTCAGCTCGGTGGCAGCCCCTCTCTCGGCCTTAACCAAGGGTGGCAACGCAAGGTTTCTGTGGGGCATAGAGGCGGCTTTCCAGAAGCTCAAGCAATGCATCCTCTCTGCTCCCATCCTGACACTTCCTGCAGTGGACAAACCTTTCGTGGTGGAAGTAGATGCCTCGGAAGTGGGTGCTGGAGCCATTCTGTCTCAGAGAGGTGAGGACAAGACGCTCCACCCTTGTGCCTTCTTCTCACACCGGCTCACCCCGGGCCGAGAGAAATTACGATGTGGGAGATTGTGAACTCCTTGCGGTCAAGCTGGCTTTGGAAGAGTGGAAACACTGGCTCGAAAGGGCTTCTCAACCCTTCCACGTGCTCACGGATCACAAAAATCTGGAGTACATCCAGCGGGCAAAGCTGTTGAACTCCAGACAAGCTCGGTAGTACCTTTGCCTCAGCTGATTCCAATTTGTCCTCACCTATCGGCCCGGGTCGAAGAACCTCAAACCCGACGCCTTGTCCCGAGTATATGCCCCCGCCATTCGAGAGGATACGGACATGCCCATCCTGCCTAGTGCTAAGATCGTGGCCCCGATCTCGTGGCAAGTCGAGGACACCGTGAGGCGGGCCAAGGCTACCGAACCGGGGCCGAGTGGGGTCCTGCTAATCGGCTGTTTGTCCCCAAGGCAGCGCAGTCCCAGGTACTTCAGTGGGGGCACTCCTCTCGTCTCACATGTCACCCGGGCACTGGTCACACCTTGGAGTTCGTCCAGTGAAGGTTCTGGTGGCCCACCATCAAAGAGGATGTTGGCACCTTCGTCAAGCCCTGTCCCGTCTGCAGCCAGGGCAAACCTTCTCACCTCTGCCCTCAAGGTCTCCTCCAACCCCTACCCATTCCCCGTGGCCCATATCTCGCTGGACTTCATTATGGGTCTTCCCCCGTCCCAGGGACACGGTCATCTTGGTCGTCGTTGACAGGTTTCCCAAGGCAGCCAGAGTCATCCCCTTGCCGAAGTTACCCTCTGCAAAGGAAACGGCCGAACTGGTAGTTAACCACGTGTTCCGAGTCTTCGGCATTCCCCAGGATATGGTTTCTGACCGCACCTTCTGGTCACGAGTCCGACCCTCTAACCATAAGGCCACTACTGCCCACAAAGTTAATCCAGTTACCTACCATTTACACTTATTTATTACACTTTATTAAAACCTGTTGTGTTTTCTCCCCTTGTTCCGGCAGACAGACCCCCCTGCCTCGTGTCATCGGGGGCCAGCCTGCTTATACCATCCGCCGGATACTGGACTCCCGCCGGGTGCAGCGGTCCTGGCAGTATCTGGTGGACTGGGAAGGCTACGGTCCCGAGGAGCGCTCCTGGGTTCCTGCCAAGGACATACTGGACCCAGACCTCATTCGACAGTTCAGGCCCCTCCATCCCGAGAAAACTGGTAGGAACGTCATGAGCTGTTCCTAGAGGAGGGATTCTGTCAGCATTCGTATGGTTGTTTCTGGTTTTTGGCCACTAGAGGCCCCCATTGTGCCTTTTTTGTTTCATCCCTTGTTTTCTGTTATTGTTTGCACCTGTGCCTCGTTCTCCCTGTATGTATTTAAACCCTTAGTTCTCCTCTGTTTCTTCGCTCTAAGTTTGAACGTTAGCACCCAGTCTAAGGGAAACTTAGACGTTTTATTGCTCCCGCTGGATTCTCTGTATTTTGGAGCTCTGTTTTTGGGTTAGTATTTATTGCTGGATTATTTTTCGAGGCTTTTTGTTGTACCTACTTACCTTGTGGATTTACCTTTTTTACCTTTTGGAATTACTCTTGACTTTGTGGATTTATATTTTTGCCTGGAGCTTGTCTCAAGTACTGCTGTGTCTGCCTCATCTTCTGGGTTCTGCCGACCCCTGGTGGCTTAGTGGACAGAGTGACTGTCTCCCACACCGAAGACCAGAATTCGTGCCTGGGTCCTGACAAAGTGTACAGCAAACAAGCTAAAAAAAACAGAACTAAGCTTGTATAAGCTACCAAACCGTAAACGCCAGACTTAAGGAGACAAAAGTGGATACAGGCAATAAGACGTGAAGCATCAGCAGGAATAATGGGTAAATTGCAGGATCCTGACACATTCAGTATGCCTAACGATACGTGTGCAGTAAACATTTTGTCACTGGTAAATCAAATATCAGTTTTATATATTATATTTCTGTAAGCTAAGCTCCAAGCTGTGTGGATAAACTTGCTAATATAAATGCTAATATAGCTAACAGCTTGTCCCACCATCGTTTTAGTTAAACAAATACAATATGACACGTTGCGCTCCACTTTTGTGTCCTTAAACGCTTGTTTTGGGGGGGGGGGGTTGACAGCTTATAAAAATGTAGTTCTGGGTTTTTTTAGCTTGTTTACTGTATACCTTGTCACATAGCAGTTTTTAAATATTGTTCTGTTTTTTGTTACAAGTCAGAAAGCATTCTCTGAAAAAAAAAGAAATACAATTTATGATTGCCATATAAAAGATTTACTATAATTGAAAACATTTAAAATCAAACATAAAACACAAATTAAAATATAAAATGTTAAAACTCAATTCAAGTATTTAATTAAGATTAATACCTGTACTTTAATGTTTAATTCTCTGAAGCACCAAACAACATGTTTCTCCATAAAGGCAGTAAAACACAAAGCAGATATAAATATTGAAACTTAACAAACTCAGTGTAGCAAAGAGATTTAGCTAGAATCACTACCTATGCTCTTAAATTAATTAAAATTAAAAGGTCTGCTTAATTCTCTCATGCAACAAACAACATTTTCTGAAGGGACACTTATCAATTCAGTTCTATTCAGCCCCAAACATTTGAATTCCTTTTATAACATATTCCTTTTTGACAGTTTTATAACATATTCCGTATATATCCTACCCCATTACAGTAGTTCGGCATAAGGCAGCATCATGACAAAATGTGAATAAACTGAAGAGGTTTGAAAGCCATTGTAATTGGATGTTCAAAGTGATACAACTAATGCTTGTGGGTCGATAGGTTGCAAGCTTGCAGCGACGTGTAGCTGAGCTGGAAGAATCACAGCAGGATGAGATGGACATGCATCAACAACGGGATGTGAGGTTTCAAGAAAGCCAATTAAAACAGTGTGAAGAAACGACTCGTTTGGAGGGGGCACTGCAGGAAGCCCAAGCCCAACTCAGAGTTAGGTCTAAAGGTCAGTCTAGCAGAGACCCAGGCCCAAGGGCTAGAAGAACAACAGAATGATGCAATACAGAGAAATCTTGAGCACAGGCTGAATGTTCTCAATTCTACCCTGAACCATACAATTGGAAGTAGGCAGAGAAGACGTTCAACCACCCTTGGAGATCGTGGAATAAGCCCCTCACCATGGAGAACACTGTCACACTGTGAAAGGTACAGTGTTCTTATTCAAATAATGAATCCTGTCTTAGTGGTATGAATTTTATGAAAATCTGTGGAAATGTATGTGTCTAATGTGAAATCATGTCATTTGTTTATTCTCTGTCCCCGTCTAACGGAGAGAATGAAGAGCTAGATCCAGACTGGAGTTCAAATGTTACTGTTACAATTTCCAGCAACAGCTCAGGGATACACAGAGAGAATGGGTACCAGACACCTCTAAATAACCACAAAAACAAGCTCAATACACAACTTCACTTTTCAATGCAAAATTGAGATTCTTAGCATCTGAAGCTATTTTGAAGAAAAGGCTTTAACATGACAATATATATCATTGACCCAACATGCAGTTTGGATAGAGGAACATGAACTAGAAGGTGTAACATATTAGGCCATTTGCATAGCTAAAATATAATTATTAACATGATCATGATCTATTTAGATCCTTCTGTCTCTCTTTGTGTTTATAATGAGGCACAGGTGCAAAGTCTCAGCAAGTAGAAAGGCCTGCCAGGTGAGACCCAATGCAAGTATTCAGATGCTGAAACAATCTATCCGAGAGCTGGAAGAGGGTTAGAGGGCTCTCCAGCATAATGTTTGGGCACACGGTGCTTAGTGATGACCTGATGAGCTGTTCTGTTTTTGATTAGCATGGATTTGAATGTGTGTGTGTGTGTGTGTGCGTGTGCGTGCGTGCGTGCGTGCGTGTGTGTGTGTGTTTGTGTGCGTTTGCCAGGAAAACATGAGCTGGCAAGCCTCCCTCTCCTTATGGGTTGAGGCAGTACAGTGTGGAGAAAGAGAGAAAAATAATATGAGTGAAGAGATTGCCAAATTAAGGAACAGCCTTCTAAAAACAGAGACAAAGGCTAAAGTACTGCAGGTTAATACTCACACACAATATACTAACACTATTAACAATGGTCCATTACAATCCATGGAGCTTTTTAGTGTTCAAGCTTCAGTCTTGTTTAAATAACTGTAAAAATCTTCAGTGAGTTGCTTCCAGTAGAATTAATGTTATGTATTATTATTATTATTATCCCATCATGCTCAGGAGAAGCTAGAACATTCTCAAGCCTCGGAAGAATGTGTAGAGGCCGAGAATCGCCGTATGAAGGAGATCTGTGAGGCTGCGGAGGCTCGAGTGAACAGGCTACAGCTTACACGGCAAGGGTTGGAAGGAGAACTTCAGTGTGCCCAACTTTGAGCAACAAAGATAGAGGTCAGGTCACTGCAGGACTTTCGCAGAGAGCTGGGAGAGAGTGAAGCGCGCACTGCATTCCTAAAGTTGTACTTACTGTAGGTTTGTGCAATGTTTACATGGGTGGTGTGGTGTAGATTGTACATATCTATAATGTTGCTCCAATGTAGCTTAAGGGTGAGAGGATGGTGACCGCTCTGGCACACTATGAACTGCAAGAAACCCAGTTGATGGAGCAACTGCAGGCCAAGACTGCATCACTATCAGACAGCAACGCTGCAGCTGGAGCAGCACGAGATCAGGCTGCAGAGTTAAGGCTGAAGTATAGTTCCCTTTTTCAGCGTACGCACGGGACAGTGTACAGTACGCGAGATGCAAATTTCGTCATCAGAATAGTATCTGCGTACTGTATGCACACTGCCGGAATTTTGTTACCTTGCTTCAAAGTATGCGCAGGTCATGCATGCACATTCCATTTCTTGCAGTATTTAGTTTAAAAACCGGGTGGCAACAGTGTCATGGGAGCATCGATTCAAGGTAGTAGAAGAAAACCTGCATAAAGCAAAGAGTCCCGGAACCCATGCTACATCAACCATGGATGCGGTAGATGAGAGGTTGTGCGAAGAGGTCAGGAAGTAACCTCACCTATACAACTGTAAGATGAAGGAGTACAAAGATGTGTATATGGGCTTGAACTTGTGGCGAGAGATTGTTCAAACACTGTGCAAAGACAATATTTTGCACAATAAAACACAAAATAAAGAATGTGCATTCAAATGGAATGTTCTTTATTATGACAAATAATAGAAAATAAAAAGTGATGGTAATGACAAGGATACTTATTCTGTTAATAACTGTTAGTTTATTCAGAGGCATTAAGTAAACCCCTTCTCACAATTTGCTCTTGACGTGGTACTTGTCCTTGCTGCATTTGAAAAAAAAAAGTGCCTCCCTCCACTAATCTTCTCCACTCTCCCGGACAAATGTCTCCATTCGGGTTCATGGTGTCCGTGTAATTGGCTGGAATGTATTTGGAACATCCAGAGTTTGCAGAATCTGTCAGAATGTCAAAAAAATGTGCAACGCAACGTATGCTTTCATTATGTTTACATTGTTTTTTGTACTACAGTCAATTGGCCGTCCAAAGATTCTCCACCGCGAAGCCAAGATACCAAACGCAATCTCAATGGTTCTTCGTGCCCGAGAATGATGATAGTTGAGGTGTAGGTTGGTGTCTATTGGTAAAACAATATTAAAAACAATTACAAAATGTTATGTGTACAACAAAACAGAGAATAAATAATAAGTATACTCACCAGGAAAGGGACGCATTAAGTTGCAGTGCAGCAGGAATGCTGCATTGCCCACAAACGTGTAGGGGGCCATTACATCTGTGGCTGGCAGAGTGGTTGGTGGTGGTATGCCTAGCTTCCCTTCCAAGAGTCTGGATCCGAAGGCACTCTTTGAAAATACCATAGGCTCCTATGTCCACCATAGTGAAACGGTACTGTGCATCACATGCTGCCATTAAAATAATCGAGTGTGTTCCTTTGTAATTGAAGTAGTCACGGCCAAAGTTCTTTGGCACTCTTATTTGTACATGCTTCCCATCGATAACACCAACACAAAGCGGGAAGTTCCAGATCCTCCAGAAGTCGTTTGCTGTCATGAAATGAGGGGTGGTGAGACACAAGGACAGAGGACCCAGGCGCAGACAGCGGGTAAGGGGTTAACAAGACATTTTAATAATAAGATAAAACAAAAACCCACGAGGGGGTAACATAATAAAACAAGGGAATATCACAACATGACAAGACAGAACTAAAACTAACTACACTTACACAAGAACTACAGTAAACACTTGACATAATTTACAATATGATTAGACTAGACTAGACTAGACTAGACTTGACACCGAACAGGAACTCACCATACAAATAACAATGAACCAGCACAGAACAGAAAACACGAGGGCATTATAAACGGGGTAAATCAAGAGGGGAACAGGTGAAGAGCATGAAACAATAAACGAGCAATAATGAGGAGATGAGAGGGCGGGGACAGAGACTGGAGAGGGTGTATGTAAGGCCATAAGGGCCAAAATTACCCCTCTCCACATGAAACATGGGGTTCCGTCATGGTTCTGCCTCTCTTGTCATGTCTTTCTTGGTCTTGTGGCAGAACCATGACATTTGCAATATCAGCCCATTGTGTTTGTGATGGGAAACCGATAAACTCGGGCTGCAGACTCTTCCATATGGCTTCACAAACCTCTGGAACAATCTTGCACACTGTCCTGCTTCCTAATCGACAGCTTGCTGCTATACGTTGCTGCGATAATAGCGCAAAGTCACGGCTAAGCCATTCTGCAGTGCTTACAGGACATCGTCAATACACCGCATTTCTCTTACCAGTAGACCGAATTCACCATCCCTCAATCTTTGCTGGTTCAGCGGTCGCACACAACAAATTCTCTTTCTCTCTTTTTAATTTTGTCTTCTTCAAATAGCAACAAACACTCTCTGGGACACAGTGGCATGTATTGTCCAGATTTTTTGAGAAACCAACAGGTGATATATTGTATAAGGGCAGACCTGACACATATAAAATAAAGCAGTTTCTGTAATTCCATTTGATGATAGTGTTTTTTATGACATTGTGATATGATTGACTAAATGTTCCTATTATTAGAGAACATGTGTTAGTGTTTTGGTGATACCGTGTATTGTGTTAGTGTATTTTTGTTTTTTATAAATTAGTGTTCGAGTTTAGTTTACAGTGTGTGATTTTGAGAATGAAATTAACAGTTTTGCCAATTCTGTTTTAGGTGTGTTGCTGTGTTAAAAAAATGCAATTGTAAAAACCTGTAACCTAGGGTATGCAAACTTTTGAGCACAACTGTATGTATTCAGTTTCTGTTTTAATTTACTAGGGTGTGAAACAGAGGCATCAGGCTGAGCAGGAGGCAAAAGACAGCTGTGCATGAAGAGAAGGGCTTGCAGAACAGGTAACTGCCCTGCAAGCCACCGCCCATCGGTTGGAAACAGGAAAAGCTGAGCTCAAGAGGATTTTGATTCGTTTGGGCAAAGAAAGGTCCTCTCCAAAACGTACCGGGGAGAAGGTACATTTCATATTAATGTGAACACGTCACCAGTAAAGTGAGGTGTGTGTGTGTTTGCTGATCACTTTCTTTGCGTCAATTTATTTTTAAAATCACAAAAACATACAACCATTATGAGAAGCATAGCTTAAGCTGCCAATTATATACATTTATGTACTGTATATAAAGGTATTTAAAGGAATCGTTCACCCAAAAAAACTTGTCATCATTTACTCACCTTCGAGTGGTTTCAAATCTGTATAAATGTATTTGTTCTGATGAACACAGAGAAATATATTTGGAAGAATGCTTATAACCAAACGGTTCTTGGACCCCACTGACTACCATAGCAAACACTTCCTTCTGGCAACTATCTCTTGATGAAAAATCATCAATGCTGACAACATTCAACTCGTCGTTTGGGAGATTCTGATTTTTATGCATGCCCATCAGAATCAGCACAGTGAGCCAGGAGTTCTAAAGGGCCATGGAGCAAATATTTGCATCCATATGCCATTACAGTGGACGAGAACCTCGTGGGAGGAAAGATTATAAAAGAACACAATGAAAATCTGCACGAAAGATCAGCCTCAGACTTAACCCTCTCAAGTGTACGTTTTGGGTGTCAGCAGTGGCGGAGCCAGACAATTTTCATAGGGGTGGCCAGACTGAGACCGTAGCTCACACAGGGATAGCACAGACACTGATATCATCTTTATTTTCCTATGTGGCAAGTCACTGTGGATCTAGTAGTGTTTCTTAGTCACTCACTCATTTATTTAAACAGGCAGTGATTGCCATGTAGAATTACATCATGAAGATCCACATAAGCTTTTTAATGTATTACTAAACTGATTTAAAAAAAAGATCTGAAACAGTGTGGCATTGCAGAAGGTGGTGTCTTTTTAATTGGTGATAAAGCTCACACCATAATGACAATTTACATGACATAAGAATGTACCAGAATGCACTTTTATCAAACTTTTATCAAATTTTCCTCTTCGTTTTGCCTGAGAGGTGCAAAACCAAAATATAGTAACCTTAACATTACGGGCAAGCTTTTCAAAAATATTCCTTTGCAATGTTTTGCATATTATCATTTGGCTGCCAACTGCCAACAAAACATTTTAATACCCTTTCAAGGATATGACACAGACAGACCACCACCATTAAGCTAAATCAGCACTGAAAGTTGACTTTACTTTTAATGGCCTTCTACAATGCTCTGTTAAATGACACTGACACAGTGAAACTGTTTATAGCTTGCGACTTTCATACTGCTAAATTAACAGCCTAAATTAATTTAGCAAACTTTACCATGTCTGTTTCAACTTCAGCACGCCAGCCATAATATACATACATTAAGTCAAGAAACATTTCAAACATAGTGAATAAACTTAATTCTTCTTGTTAACTTACCTGTGACCTCTTCTCTCGCGGTGGGAAACAGACAGTCCTCCTACTGCGCGCGCAAAGTCTGTTGGAGCACACGGGAACAACAACAACACTACTTCTTCTTCTTCTGTAATTGTGTTGGTGGTTGAAATTCAAGTTGAGTGTATTACCGCCACCTTCAGTTTGGGTGGAGAAGTACTTGTTAGAGGTGCGCTGTTGAAATGCGTCCATATGGGAACAACTGTGTACAGAAATGGTTCCTGCAAAAAAGTTGCCGGCAAAGCGGTGATGGGGGACAGGGGGGTGGCCAAAGATTCATTTATGGTGGCCTTGGCCACCATTGGTCACCCCCTGGCTGTCAGAGCTATGCTATGTGGGACATGTGTTCACGAGTGAAGGACTAAAACCAGACCATTCAAAGATTAAGGTAATCACAGAGATGGAAGTTCCACAGAATGTAACAGCCCTACAGCACTTTCAAGGGATGGTTAATTATCTTGGGAAATTCATTCCAAGTTTCAGGGACCTCACAGCACCCTTACGAGAACTGACTCACAAAAATGAATGTTGTTGGCTTAAACAACATCAAATCTCATTCAACAAGCTGAAAGAATGCATCATAAGCACACCAACACTGCGATATTATGTTGAAAAGCCTGTCATGCTGACATGTGACCATTCACAATTTGGACTTGGTGTGGCATGCCTTCAACAAAATGCTTTTATCGCATGTGCCTCACTCACCCTGACACAAATTTAGACACAAAATGCTCAAACTGAGAAGAAGCTTCTTGAAGTGGTACTTGCATGTGCTAAGTTTCACGACCATATTTATGGAAAGAAAAAAATGGAATATTCTCAATATTCTCATTGAAACAGATCATCAGCCATTAGTGAAGATTCTATAAATATAATAAATATATTTTTTTATAAATAAAGTGGAAATCATCAAATAAATTTGCAAAGAGCCAAGATTGTATGTGGTGGAATCAGAGGAAAGGGACTATAGCACACAATTAGCGCATCAATTAGCACACGTCACTTCCTGTTTGCTGAGAGCGCATGGTTTGAGCCGGAGCTCTTTCAAACATATTCTTAATACATCGTTTATTCTTGAAACTTGTGTTTTAAATTGTTATTCACCGAGGATAAAACTTATCCTTAAATATATCCCATACCAAAATCGTCCTTAAACACACTGATAAATTATTTTTATCGGATCATTCGCTATTAGCCCTCATGCTGTTAGCATTATCAGCCTGCTTACTGCTTAACACACTGTTCTCATTATTACAACACTAATGCTAATGTTTCAGACGTGTTTGTACCTCTGAGTGCAGATGAGGAAACGTTCGCACTTCAGTCGGAATTGGAGGCTGTGGAGAAGCAGATCCAGGATTTAGAAGCAGACATGGCTGCGAGAATGTAAAACGGCGTTGGAAATATCCCGAGCTGACGCTCGCAAATCCGCTGTAAATTTTCATCGCAATTGTAATTAGATTAGATTCAATTTATTGTCATTGCACATATACAAGTACAAGGCAACGAAATGTGACCTCTGCATTTAACCCATCCAGAGAGTAGTGAACACACGCACAGCAAGTGGTGAACACACGTACCCCCGGAGCAGTGGGCAGCTATCACTGCAGCGCCCGGGGAGCGAGTAGGGGTAAGGTGCCTTGCTCAAGGGCACCTCAGTTGTTACCCGCCGGCCCTGGGAATCGAACCCGCAACCTTCTGGTCATGAGTCCGACTCTCTAACCATTAGGCCACAACTGCCCCAGTGGTAATACTCTTACCACTTCTACTCTGCGTGTTTCTCTGCACAGAGCCCAAGCTTCGAGAACACGATCAGCCCAAATGAACTTCACTCCTGCACCGGCACACCCATAGCGAAAGGCGCGAGCCAGGACCGGAGCGATGACCCAACTGCCGCCACCGGTCTTCGAGATCCTGACCAGGAACCGTTTTGCCGCCCTCTGCAAGACAGAATGCAACGCTGTGGTCATCGGAGACTCAATCGTCCTGAACGTACGCGCTTCGTCCACTAAAGGTAAGGTGCGCACTCATTGTTTTCCTGGCGCCCATGTTCTTGTTGTCTCTGCGCAGGTACCTGCGATCCTGAAGGACGACGCTAACGTCGGAGCTGTCGTGCTGCATGCGGGAGTGAACGACGTCAGGATGCGGCAGTCAGAGATCCTGAAGAGGGACTTCAGGAGTCTGATCGAGACGGTACACAACGCATCGCCCACGGCGAGGATCATCATATCAGGGCCGCTTCCTACATACCGACGAGGGAATGAAAAGTTGAGTAGACTATTTGCGCTAAATAAATTGTTGATGTCATGGTGTGTTGAACAGAAGCTGTTCTTTGTTAATAATTTTGATCTGTTCTGGGAGTGACCTAGGCTCTTCCGCCCCGACGGCCTGCACCCCAGCAGCATCGGAGCGGTTCTTCTGTCTGACAACATCTCAAAGACGCTACGCACCATTTGACTACGTCTCCCACCGGTAAGTCAAAACTTTAACCATAGTCTATGTTCCTCCCACTCAACTGTTATAAATGTTTCTGCTTCCAAATGCATAGAGACCGTATCTGTCCCCCGAATAATACTACAAAATAATAATTTAGGCAAAACTCTGAGAAAAAAATCTGATCGTGATTAAACCTGAAGACAATGTAATAAACGACCAAAACCAACTCATAAAGTTCGGCCTACTTAATATTAGATCACTAAATTCAAAGGCAGTTATTGTAAATGAAATGATCACAGACAACAGGATTTGCCTCACCGAAACCTGGCTTAAATCAAATGATTATCACAGACTAAATGAGTGTAGCCCAGCAAGCTACTGTTATATGCATGAGCCACGTCCGGTTGGTCGAGGTGGTGGTGGTGTCGCAAAAATCTTTAGAGACTTTCTTACTGTAACTCAGAGAACAGAGCATAAATTTAAATCATTTGAAGTGCTAGCGTTGAACATAATTTTTCCAAATGAAAGTAAAAAAAACATTGCTTTCTTTTACATTGGCTACTGTGTGTAGACCCCTGGTCCCTACACTGATTTCCTGAAAGAGTTCCCAGACTTCTTATCGGACCTATTGGTTAACGTTGATAAAGTACTAATTGTTGGAGATTTTAATATCCACGTAGATAGTGCTAACGATGCATTAGCAGTGGCATTTACAGAGCTACTACACTCTTTTAGAGTAACACAACACATCAATGGATGCATACCATGCACTGTGCTGTGTTTTACCTTTTTTTGTGTTTTTCAGTTTTTCTTATTTTCTCCTGTAAAGCTGCTTTGGGACAATGCACATTGTGAAAAGCCCTATATAAATCAAATTAAATTGAACTATAGGAGAAATCGTTGACACATCTTGCCTGTCCCTGAAACTGTTAGGGTTCTGTAGGGAAACTCGGGAGTCAGAAGCACAGTAAATAAGTGTCTTTAATCAAACCTCACACGGCAAATACAGGCAGAGGAAAACCACAAACAAAGAGGCCGACAAACGGCTACACATCAGACACCCAATGTTCGTATGACTGGCGAGTCAGAAATGGAGTCTGGGGATGCACGGGGCAAAAAAGGGCTTGAGCGCTTGGCCACAAAAAAAAGGGGAAAGTCACTCAGTTCGTTCGTGGGGGTAAGAGGCCGAGCCAGAGAATACTCTGGGCAGAAATGTCCAATGAGCACGCAGACGGTCAACCGTACAGGCTGTTCAAATAGTCCACTTGGGCCGACAAGGGTTCGTCCCAAAAGCGTTCACGATACCGTCAGGGCTGAGGTGCGTAGATGTAATCCACTTTGACCGACAGGGGAAAATATATTCCAATGAGAATCCACTAGACCGACAGGGCAGAGATACTTGGATGAAATCCACTTTGACCAACAGGAGAATCATAAAGGGTCCGGTCTCCAAGACTAGGAGAAGTCCTTGTGAGGCTAGGAAACGTGGTAGACGGCAAATCCCTCCAGAGCCGTCAGACCGACCAGCCAGAAAAAACAGGATGTGTGCAGCAAGTCCAATGCTGCAGGCAGACAAGAAGACACCACGTGGCAAACACAGCTCAGGAGCCTGGACAAAAAGAGGTGATTAACACGATTCCCAAGACTAGATAAACGACCGGTAAGTCATCGGAATAAACACTGACGATCTGACACAGGACGGAGGTACAAGAGGGTTTAAAAAGGAAAAGAATCATGGGAGAGAATGAGAAACCAGGAGGGGAGAGAGAAAACCGGAGCCAACCCAGGTGAAAGGAGTGAAACAATGATGAGGTAATTAATGTCGACACAAGGGGCGGGGCTGTCACAAATACACCGAGCACATGGAGAGCTGTCAAGCTGAACCATGTGTTCGACATGAAACAAAACAAACAAGTGCTCAGACCCGAGACCTCACAGAAACTATGCCACCACAAAATGATGAGTACAACCCTCCACATCCCGCAAGAATTTGTACATCAAGACAAGACCAAAGTTTTCTGTCAGACCACACAAGTATACATATGACACCTGCCAAAATAACCAGAAAAAAAACTTTATTTGACTCGATCAGGCAGAATCTCAAGACCAAACCAGATGATGTAGATGGAGAACACTGATTAAATTGATGTAGAATTGATGTACAACATTGATTAAATGTTCTTAGTTATGTTAATCGCATTTGTACCTCACATGTACTGTATCTCTTATTGTACTTTTAGAAGGCCAATGAACTTGGCAAATGGCATGGCATGCCAGTCTACACCCCATGCATACAGGTATAAAAGGAAGATGGCGTGCCCATTCATTCACCTTTTGTTCTTCGGAACCAGCGAGGCATTCTTGCTTGGGTCGCCGCCATGTAGCGGTAGCGTTCATAGATACGATATGTCTGCACTGCGAGCACATGTCTATCAAGGTGTTGCAATCATGGTTGGCTGTGTTCTTCCTAGACACAGCTACGATTTCGTCTGCTTCCTGTTCCGTGGCGGCTGCCCAACCGTCCACAGCGGCATTGGTGATATGGGGACTTCCATGGAAGTTAATCTGCCGGTGCAGTTCTCGGCGGTGTAGAAGCAGACGGAGATTATTATTTTCCTTGCGATAAAACACATCCTGCCTCTCCGCGACCCGGATGCCTACAGGTCTTTATCTGCTCCCAAGCAGTCCCGCCCCTCCGCGACACCTGTAGGAGTGCATCAATCCCCCGTCAGCAGCCACCCAGGAAGAGATCTACGAAGCGGCCCTGATGGGGAGACCCAGGACATCGGGTACGACTCCTGCCACCTCACCGCTGTCGAGTCAGACCGGGACGGCCCCTGCCCCATCCCACCTGGTACCTGGCCCTTTTCAGGCCCCTGGCAAGACGGCCATTCTGCCAACCACAGAACCTCCCCTCATGGGGACGATGACACATATCGTAGCCCTAGTTCCTCTGTCGTGGTGTCTGGGGACGTGGTAACAGCTGGCTCGTATACCAAACCCCTATATGTAGAGTTATCCCTTACGAGGTGAACCCCTATACGTAAGCTGGTTCTCCGCGTCTCGCGTCCCACTGTCCCTTACTGTGCCAGGCGGCTATCTCGTCTTTACAGTAGGAAGGCCACCGCCTGTGACGGCCGATGGTAAGAGCCTTTCTTCGTTGACACTCCAAAGTTGACACCTTACTACACCACTGGATAGTTACGATTCGTGGTAGCGCTCACTTGTGACACGCCTAGGCCAGTCAGTGTCGCTCCGCTAGAGTTCGTGACGTTGGCTCAGCGCCATGGAGTTTCATATAGGGACCCCATTCTGTCACGACACAACATCGAGAGACCGACAGAAAGGAAGTGTCCTTCTTGCCACATCACTTCGCCGTCCGCTGCAGCGACCGGGAGATGCCTCTCAGGTTCCTCAGCACAAAAGGTGAATGAATGGGCACGCCATCTTCCTTTTATACCTGTATGCATGGGGCAGAGACTGCCATGCCATGCCATTCGCCGAGTTCATTGGCCTTTAAAAAGAACAATCAGAGATGATAGGTTCTCAAGTTCAAGCCCCATTCTGTCTGGACACAACATCTCGTTCCCTCCATCAGGGAACAGAGCTTACAGTCGTAACCGAGACGTTCTTCAGTAAATGGTTAATGTTATTCAAAAGACCTTTCATGTATCATTCATCAATATCCATACCCCAAACGGTGCAGAACAATTTAGATGCCAAAGTTTAATAATCAGTGTTATAAATTAGCAAGTACCACAAAAATAATAAATGTGTCATGTGAAAATTTCACTTCCTTTTTGCAGTTCATTTTGTTTGTGTATTGGATTTAACTTCTCATTGACCCTCACTCACCAATGACAGGAGGTTATGCAATGTTTCTGCAGTCTCATACCTCTATCCTAGAAGAAACTCACTCCCAGAAGAGCTACACAGACAAGAGCTAGATCTAGAGACAGAGCTGATGAGGGATTCCCAGCAACAGGTGGAGAAAGTGGTGGAGGGTTGTGAGAAAGCCCATCGACAGAGGGTTTACTGCTTGGAAGAGCAGGTTTGAGAAACTACAGAAAAATGTGACAACATGTACTTTCAAACACAATCTGTCTTTAAAGCAGAAGTAATACACACAGTTTCTGCCAATCTCATATTAATTTTGAATACCTATAGAGTAGTCCTGCATACTTCGTATCTTCGAAGAGTTTTAGTTTGATCAAATTTATAAAAGACAGAAACAGCTGTATGATTATTTCCGAAAACAGGCGAGCCCCTGGAGGTGTGCAGAGGGGCGAAACTACAGCACGAGCACACAATACGTCATCGCATTATCCCTGCATAATTGTTGATTCACTATAAGTTTGTATTGTTTACATAATGCACGTACGCGCAGATTGCCAACAAAACACACACATGTGACTCAGTTTCACTTACTGCGTGCGGTTCATGACCGGTATCTTTTAGTACTGGGATTGCTCCAACTGTTAGTTTAAAAAACGATCTGCAAATCCAGAGTTATATCCACCATTTATTAGGCGTGTCCTCGACTAAGGATTTACATAGTCGAATCAGAATTGTCACATCTTGCCTATGGTCGACTGATAGTCGAATCACACGTGTGTGTGTTTTTGTGTGCGCTTGTAGGGACAACACCAGGTGGTTAACAAGGGTACAACGTAAAGTGCAGCGCAACATTGATTCACCAGAAAACAATCAAACATTAATTTACAGAATTTGTTTAGAACAGGACATACCTTTTATAGTAAATATAAATGAAAGACTAAATAAGCCAGATTCAAGTCACAATCTGCAAAATAAATGTGTTTAGGCAAAATGTCTGAAATGTAGGGGAACATATATTCAAAACACAAGCCACAAATAGTGAAATGAATGGAAATGTTCCTTACACATCATGAAACAATCCTGTGTCACTTACTAGATCAGATCTCGCCTCAAAACTATTTTTAAAACTACTCCATAATAATTCATTATTTTTTACAAATGGGAATTACCAATGAACTACCAATAAAGTTACTCTATTTACCGCATGTAAAGGAGGAATGCAATAAAGCATCTTACCATTTAAACAGTCAAAAACTCCCTTTCACCTTTTTTCCTGCGCACTCTTTCTCTGTCCTCATGACACGCACGCTTGCTTTCAGTGCAGAGAATTACAAGTTCCAAAAGTCTGCACCGTGCTTGCTATATATGGTGATTTTGGTTATTTTACTTTATTTTTTTTATTGTTTATCATGCAGCGCAAAGTTCCGTCTAAGTAATGGACTATGTGTATTTACAGACAAAGTGTTAATTCATATTTATGTGCCCAAACATTCAGTAAGTGACAAATGTTTGGAAACGGTGTACACATTCATTTGCGAGTCATATGCAGGTGCATGCGGAGTGTGCTGCTTCTCTTTACCGGTCTCACAGCACAGATGACGCGGAGAGACGCGATCCTACACTGGCTCATAGCCACACGCTCATATGCGCCAGGGGTTTTGGTACCCAACCCTAAAAAATGTCCCATTTCTTTACATCATGCTCATAACACCTCCGCGAAGAGTCGACTGTTAGATTAGTCGAATCAGGCTCCTCCTATCGAAGCATTGAATCTTCGAATATTCGGGGTCAGATGTGGGTAGTAACGCACTACATTTACTTCGTTACATTTACTTGAGTAACATTTTGTAAAATATGTACTTTTTAAGTAAAATTAAAAGTGTGTACTTTTACTCGTACTTGAGTAAATTTCTAATAGAAAATCTGTACTTTTACTTCGTTACATAACTTACATTGTGTGACGTTCCTTCGTTCCTTCATTTTAAAATATGCTTTTTAAAACGCGTTGTTTATTTCAAGGTACATTCCCGAGTGATCGATTCTTTTGAGTCGATTCTTTTGAAAGCATTAATTGAACAATGGGCAAAACCATTTGAATAGGCTAATGCATCAGTTCAAATTATTTGTTCAGTTCGCAGCACGATCTGAATCATCTGAAGCAGGATTACTCACTCCTCGTAGCGCGAAACTTAAGAACACAAAGAGCGTTGGATGAAGTGGATATTAATCTATATCTATACAATCAAAACTGCAAATGTGTAATATTGTTTGCCAGCAATGATAAATGCCCGCCATATGCGCGCACCCGCGCGAGCTGTTCGTCAGACACAGCAACATGCGCGTTACCTGTCAGACACAGAGACGTGGGCTTGGAGAAATATACATTTTAAGAACAGAAGGAAGAAAACTTGTTGATGGGCGTGTGGTTCACTGTTTACTGTTTGTTTACAAGTAAGAGCGTTTCACAACACACACGTGACACAACACGAGAAAGCATGAGCTTTGTTCAAAAATGTGTATTTCATTTAAGAGAGCACTGCAGATGTTCTAGATCATCTTAGGAAATGCTCTGAGTTTAGTTAATGCTTTAGTTTGACATGGTCTATTATTCTAAATAAGTTGTGTAAACTACATTGACATCAGGACTAGATGAAATTTACAGAAATGCTCGTCTCTTCTGTGTTTGTCTATTCTTTAGTCTCTCTAGTCTATTGCAAAGATATCTGCTTATGATAATTAAAAATATTGATTAAAATGTAATATTAAAATATTGGCGTTAATATTAATTTTATGTAGTAGGCCTATATAATCAGATACAAAGTATCTAAGTAACTAGCTACTTGAGTAGTTTTTTCATTGCATACTTTTTTACTTTTACTGAAGCAAATTCATTGGCATGCACTTTCTCTCGCTGGTTTATGTGTGGGCGTGCTCTTTCTCTCGCTTTCGCTGGTTGACATGTTGGCATGCTTTTTCTCTCGCTCTCGCTGGTTGACGCATGGGTGTGCTTTTCCAGGAGAGTTGTCCAATAAGGGACCAAGTTGTTACGTAACAGAATTTCATGTTAAAAAAAAACCTTCCGAAATCTATACGAACCTTGGTGGAGTGTATCGAGCACAGTAATACTGCGTCATACGTCCAACCCGGTTTTTGACAAGTTGACCATGTCAATCATGAGAAGCCAGCACGTTTAACATTGTAAAGAAGTAAGAATGCATGAAACAGTGTTGAACCACCCCGTTAACACGTCTCTGTGTCTAATTAAGGACAACACATTTTATTTGACTTTTAACTCAACTTTGTGTTATCACTTTTATTTATTTATCACATAATCAACACAAAATGACACATAATGTTGAAACAGTTTTCTGTTACTTTAGTGATTGTACGTGCAGTACCTATTTCCGTCAATAGGGGGAGCTTATTAGACAGCGATCTCTCAAAGTATTAAAGGAAGTGGAGACGAAGAGCTAGACAGGAAGTAAGGTGTGAAGCACACGGATTATGGCTGCGTCCGAAATCGCATACTGTGACAGTACGTACTGAATTTGAATAAGTATCTACCTATCGGCCATCAAAACAGTACGTTCTATATAGTATGAGTGGGAGTAGTATGAATACATTTCGGACATACTGTATCCGCCATGTTTTATGGTCATGTGACCCGTATGCTCTTTGACCTATGACGTATTAACAACAACCTACACGTGAGAGTTGATAAAAACATAATTTAGTCACAAGAAATTATTTTTTGGCACTTACATTAAAAACGGACATCCGCCTTAAAGTTTTCCGCTATATTTATTTGATTTACTTTTGAAATTTGACCGTTGCTCAGCTCCCGTGGTAACATGGGATAGAGAAGTGTCCATCCGATCCACACTCCCGAATCTCGGCGGAAGTACTAGTAGACCATCCGGGTATTTCTCGCCTACTGTTTTTTTGCATACTGAGGTTTCGGACATACTATTCATTACTCATACTCATTTTCGCCTACTATATAGTATGGAAGTAGGCAATTTCGGACGCAGCCTTACTGTCTACTTAGGTGGATTTGTTTGCATCCCCTGAATTGAGGAACATGTTTGTTCTTTATGCTCAGACATAAGTAACATTTACTGTATGTTATATAAATATAGGTAGGAACTGTGAATATATGGAGTGTGGTTTCAGGAATCTTTATGGTAAGCGAATGTTATTCTTTGTTTGTACAGAGGGTTCTTATTCTTCTGCGATGTTGTCTTCATGGTTTAATTATCACTCATCTTGTGAATTCTGGATAATGAATCAAATGGCTATTTCAACATGCTTTGGAACATTGGAATATTGAGGGCTATGGAAATCAACTTGTGCATATACTTAGCCTTGGTAACACTGTAAAGATTCAACTTGTACTTTTTCTTCTACTACTACGAGTTTAAGGAATACTTCAATGGCGTTTAAGCTTGAAGCGTGGAAATGGAGGAGCTTATTGGATACAAAGAATCTTTTACCCTAATGATAAAGCAGAACGTCAGTGAATAGTCTGGTCAGCATGAGAAATATTCTCACAGTAAATGGACATTTTTCATAAGAAGGAAACTGAGATGCTAATTGATATTTAAAGACTGGAAGAACTCTCTTTATTGTTTTTGATGGAAAGAGTTTTTGCCTGTTACCTGCAATTCAATTTCACCTAATACATTTTGGTCATGGTAAAACGTGTCTCCCTCAATTCTTATGCAGCATTAAACCGATAGTGTTACATAAATTTGGCGCCCGAACAGGGACATACACAGAAAGAATTATCTATCTTGATTAATTGAACGCAATGCTAATATTACTTACCATGGTCAAATTGTTTAGGTGCGTTTGAAATATCTCAGGGTATTGGATGCATGTACTGTATATAGGTTGTGTAAGTTATAAGTTATTAGAATCCCCTTTGTTACAAAATGACTACCTTGCCTATTGAGACAGAGGTTGAAGATCCTATACTCCCAGATTACTCCCTAGAGTCTTTCACTACTAGACGTGAGCCTATGCAAGATATCATTCACTCTCTTGATAGTCTGTGTATAGAACCTGAAGAAGGAGGTGTAGACCCAGAATATGAAGTCAACGATGCAGTGTTAACTCCATTACTGTCTCCGGAAGAAAAGGATGGAAGTCTTATAATGATGGTCATGGCTTCTAGAATGCATAAACTGGAGTGTAAAATTGAGGAATTAGGACATTCAACAGATGTCCGATACAAGGAGGTACAGCATCAGGTAAAGGAACAAGGTGACAAAATAACTACCATTGAAAGCAATCTACAACATACGGTACAACAATGTAGAGATCATATTAAAGAAGTAAGACATCAGGAGATTTCATTAGTCGCTAGATGTACCAAAGAATGTGACCAAGTCAAAGCCATGTTGGAATCTAAAATGCAAGACTTGGGACAAGTAGTGATGGATTGTCAGATACGTAGAGATGATGTATTGAAGTCATCGAGAGGTATAACTTCAACTCCACGTTCAACTTTCACCTTATCAGATCAGAGTTCACTTTGTCCCATACATTTCAAGACACCAATCAGATTAGAATTCCCAAAATTCGGCTGCTTGGATGGAGAAGATCCTATAGCTTACATAGAGAGATGTGATGAATACCTTGCAGTACAACCCTTGAATGACTCAGAAGTATTATCCATGCTTCCAATAGTGCTAACACATACAGCTAAGGACTGGTGAGTAGCAGAGAGAAAGAGAGTTAAGAGTTGGTCACAATTTAAAGCAGTTTTTCTTCAATCATTCTTGTCCTGAGAGCATGAGGTAGAAGTAGAAAATAGAATTAGAGAAAGAAGACAAATAGCAAGTGAAAGTATTAAGACTTCTTCCTACCAATACCCTGTGTTATGTTTGAGCCTTCTATGACAGAAAACGAGATTCTTCAAGCAACTCTTAGGAATTGTAATCCGAGAATAGCAAGTATTCTGAGAGGAACTGTAACTACCGTGGACAAATTAGTAAAGGTAGGATCACAGATAGAAAGGGATTTCAGTGAAGAAAGATTCTTTACTAGGCAGGGATATCAAGAGGTTAGTACAAGACCTGCTGAATCAAGCAAATCTACAAGAGGATGTCAGAACCAGATCCATATAGCTGTCTGTACAAAGAATGTAGAAAAGCCATTAACGATGTTGGTAATACCTATTGGGATAAGAGGACATCACTATCAAGCAGTACTGGATACTGGGAGTACATTTTCTTTGATGCAAGAGTCATCTTGGAGAAAACTAAAACATAATCACGAAGTGTTACAGTCAGGGCAAAGGTCAGTATCTCTCACTTGCCAAAGGACATCAACAGACAGCGTTGGGAAAGCTGTTTGGGCAAAGTAACATCCATGGACATAACTATGTTTTACAAGCGTACGTGATGAAGGACAATGATCTGTCATTTCCAATAGTGTTAGGTCTGGAGATTCTGCAATCATCTGAGATCGTGATAGATTTCAGGGATTCTTCATACTCACTACCTGGAGAAGAAGGAACCAGATACTTATTTGCTACTCGTTTGTATGAATCAACAGCAAATCTACACATTACATTACCCTTAGCAAAACTTAATTCTACTGCCATATCCATGGTAAAAGAAGTAGTAAGAAGAGCAGATGCTACGAGGACACATTGCAAGCACTGCAATACCTATTTTCGTCAATAGGGATTTATTAGACAGATTAGATTAGATTTATTATACTTATTAGACAGCCATCTCTCAAAGTATAAAAGGAAGTAGAGAAGAAGAGCTAGACAGGAAGTAAGATGCGAAGCACATGGATTTACTGTCTACTTGGTTGGATGTGTTTGCATCCCCTGATTTGAGGAACATGTTTGTTCTTTATGTTCAAATGTAAGTAACATTTATGTTATATAAATATATGGAGTGGGGTTTGTATCCCCTGATTTGAGGAACATGTTTGTTCTTTATGCTCAGACGTAAGTAACATTTATGTTATATAAATATAGGTAGGAACTGTGAATATACAGAGTTTGGTTTGAGGCATCTTTATGCTAAGCGAATGCTATTCTTTGTTTGTACAGAGGGTTCTTATTCATCTTCTACGTTGTCTTCATGGTTTAATTATCACTCATCTTGTGAATTCTGGATCACAAATGGCTATTTCAACATGCTTTGGAACATTGGAATATTGAGGGCTATGGAAATCAACTTGTGCATATACTTAGCCTTGGGAACATAGTAAAGATTCAGCCGCAACATGGACTTGTCTTTTGTGGTCAGTACTCGAGATCTTAACCTGGGTGACAAGACCGGCCACTCCAGCGCGGGTATGGAAGCCCCCCAAACTTTTTATGGGGAAAGCCTCGAACGTCTATGCTGCCACGGCGCATGCCAGCGCCAATGCCACAATGGCTACTGCAGTGGACTCAGGCTGGATCCTAAAGAAGGCTCAGGGCAGAGCTCTGGCGAGGGCTCGGGACAAAGCTCTGGTGAGGGAAGTACAGTACTGTCTTTCTGTCATGATCTTTCACTTACTGTTATTAGCAAAACATTGTTAATGTAGGTACAGTATATATATGTTTATGAATGTGTAAATTATAGGAACTTTAAAGCCGATTGCAGTCTGAATGCTTTGTCTTGACACTTGTTAGACATGTGGCTATTAACCCTTGTGCCTCAATTTATTGGAAGGTGTGTCCAATGGCAGGTAACGGATTCAAATGGTGCACACTGCCCAGTTTGTGGGAGAAGCAGTTTGTTGCAGCTGAAGTCAACTGAAGTAATTATAAGTGTGATTGACACCGCGGCAGCCTAATCGTGTGAAGACCGAAGAGCGTAAAGACCATCGACTCTACCTGCGCGAGGACACTTGAGTATTGCACTTAAGTAATAACAAATAACAAGAAGAGAATAAATAGAAGTGCAAAAAGTTATTTCTTATTCCCCATTTTTGACTGTGTTTTCAAATTCCTACTGTCACTACAGCTCGTAAATCTCCTGTATCACGTAGAAGGCAATGCAATGCTCATAATCTGCACACTCTTTCAGCATCCACAACTACCTCGATTACATTTCCCATTGGTTTATGGAACTGCCAATCTGCTGTAAAGAAAGCATATTTCATCACAGCTATTGCTAAAAATTCTAGTCTTTCTCTTAGCACTTACTGAAACCTGGATCAAGCCAGAGGACACTGCCACACCGGCTGCTCTCTCAAATAACTACACTTTCTCCTACAGCCCATGCATATCAGGGAGGGGTGGAGGAACCGGTCTACTTATACCTAATGACTGGAAATTCAAACAGCTTGCACCCTCGTGTGACATCTCATTCGAGTCATATACTGTTACTATCATCCACCCTTTTAAAACTCATGTTGTGGTTAACTATCGCCCCCCAGGTCAGCTTGGACATTTTTTGGTTTGAGTTGGATACGCTTCTGTCATCCTTCACAGAGGATGGTACTCCTCTGTTGGTACTTGGAGACTTCAACATCCACCTTGAAAAACCACAGGCTGCCAACTTCAACAACCTGATTGCATTGTTTGACCTCAAGCGAGTTCCCACTTCGGCAACCAATAAGTCTGGTAAAAAACAAGATCTTATCTACACACGATACTGCTCCACTCATCACTCCCAGGTCACCCCGCTGCACATGTCAGATCATTTCCTCATCACTCTTGATCTCCACTTAACTTCTCCAGACACTACACATGCTTCCCCAATGGTCACATTCCGGCAGAAACTACGAGCACACTCTCCCTCCTGCTTATCCTCTGTGCTCCCTCCCTCTGAACAGCTCTCTCTCTTGGATACTAACAGCGCCACCGACACTCTTTGCTCCACACTAACCTCCTGCTTAGACATCTTATGCCCTCTAACATCTAGGCCATCTCGTGCAGCCCCTTCTGCCCCCTGGTTATCTGATGTTCTCCGTGAGCATCTCTTTCCGTTCTGCTGAGAGAAAGTGGTGCAAATCTAAAGAACCTACTGACCTCTGCCTCTATCAGTCTCTCCTCTATTCTTTCTCTGCTGATGTCTCCTCTGTGAAAACGCACTACTACCATGCTAAAAACAACTCGCCTGACTCTCGTACTCTCTTTAAAACCTTCTCTGCTCTTCTTTGCCCGCCTGCCCCCTCCATCCGACTTAACAGCTGATGATTTTGCATCTTTCTTCATAAAGAAAACGACCACCATCAGCAGTCAGTCCTCTGCGCCGCCGCCTCTTGATCATGCCCAAACCCCCGGCACATGCTGGTTCCCCTCTTTCTCTCTCCTATCTGAAGATGATGTTTCCAAGGTCATGCCTTCTAACCACCCAACTACCTGCCCACTAGATCCCATCCCCACTCATCTCCTCCAGGCCATCTCTCCATTGGTTGTTCCCGCTCTGACCCACATTATCAACTCGTCTCTTATCAGTGGTACATTTCCCACAGTCTTCAAAGAGGCCCGTATTACCCCGCTACTGAAGAAACCCACTTTTAATCCTGCACCGTTGGAGAATTACAGACCTGTATCTCTCCTCCCCTTCATTGCTAAATCTCTTGAACGTGTTGTATGTAACTAGCTCTCATCCTTCCTCACCCAGAGCAACCTCCTGAACAGCAACCAGTCTGGTTTCAAGAGCGGTCATTCGACTGAGACTGCGCTGCTCTCTGTCATTGAAGCCCTGAGGCTGGCAAGAGCCACCTCTAACCCATCTCTACTTATTCTAATGGATCTATCTGCCGCTTTTTGACACCATTAATGGCTTTCTGTTTCCTGCATCGCTGCCGGCAGCTTGTTTGTATCAGTGCGCTTACCACTTCGCTCTAATATTAGTGTATTTTATTATCGTTAATTATTATTGTTGCTAACTTATCCTGATATCTCAATAACCCTGTTCCTGTTATTTACTTGGAAGAGTCTAAACCAAATGTGATAGTTAACTTAACGCCGTTAGCATAGCAATAGCGTGTTAGCTTGCTTTCTGTTCACACTGTGGAACATCATCTTGCCTCTGGTTTGTCTTGTGTGCTAACTGTTTCTCTTTTTAAGCGAGTATACTACGATCCATCGAGCAACCTTGGTAAGTTGGAATTGCACTTCAAATCCGGTGAGTTATGGCTTCTATTCCTATTATTGTTACTTGCACCTCATGTCATATGTTTAGCTTAGCCTTCTCTGTCAGCTGCGAGGGCTTTATATGCGATAAATGCAGGGAAATAGTTAGGCTGACAGAGAAGATCTTAGAATTAGAGTCTCGCATCCAATCTTTATCTGAGGATAGTAAGAGTTTAACGACGATAGAAAACACTTTGGATGCGAGCAACATTAGCGCACACAGCTCGGTTCCGGTTGAAAATCCCCCGCAGCTGGGAAACTTCGTGACCGTGAGACGGCGTAGTTGCAGGACAAAACATCACTCGACCGTTCCGATTACAGTCTCGAACAGGTTTGCCCCGCTCAGTGACGCACCGACTGAGAAACCTGCTGAAAGTGCCCTAGTTATCGGTGATTCTATTGTTCGGAACGTTAACATAGAGGCACCAGCCACCATAGTCCAATGTTTACCGGGAGCCAGAGCGCCTGACATCAAGTCAAATTTAAATGTGCTGGCTAAGGCTAATCGTAAATTCAGTAAGATTGTCATTCACGTCGGCACAAATGATGTTCGACTCCGTCAATCGGAGATCACAAAAGATAACATTAAAGAGGTGTGTGAGCTCGCAAGCATGATGTCAGACACTGTAATATTCTCTGGCCCCCTCAATGCTTATCGTGGTGATGAGATTTATAGCAGATTATCATCACTAAATGGCTGGTTGTCTGAGTGGTGCCTGCAGAATGATATAGTTTTTATAAATAACTGGAAGAGTTTTGAGGGCAGACCTGACCTGTTGAAACGAGATGGTCTCCATCCCTCCTGGGCTGGGACTTCCATCCTGTCTAGAAATATGGCAAAAAGTCTTAATGCTAATGCTAAAACTTGACTCGCTGGGGCCCAGGTCAGGGAGCAGACAGTATGGCTTAACCAACTGTCTGCTTGCCGTCTCACGTCGCAGAATACACAAAATGTACAACATGTAGTAATCCGTTCTCCCAAACATCACAAAATAGAGACTGTGTCTGTCCCCCGGATTAGCAAACATAAAATAATGCGTAAACCTCTTGAAAGTAATTTAATAAACGTTAAACAAACTAAACATGAACAAAATACAGATAATCAACTGTTACGACTCGGATTGCTAAATATTAGATCTCTCTCTAATAAAGCACTTTTTGTTAACGATATGATAACAGATCATAAAATAGACATGCTCTGTTTGACAGAAACATGGCTAAAACCAGATGATTATATTGCTTTAAATGAATCTGTCCCCCAAGATTATTATTATAAACACGAGCCTCGTCTAAAAGGCAGAGGGGGAGGTGTCGCAGCACTTTACAATAACTCTCTTAGCATTTCCCAGAAGTCGAACTCTAAATATAATTCTTTTGAAGTCATGGTTCTTCATGTTTCAACACCTAATACTAAAGATAAAAC
>NW_026634267.1:127212-170008 GCF_024868665.1 Triplophysa rosa
TGTGTCTGTGTGTGTTGGTGCGTGTTGTGTGTGTGGAGTGTTTTGTGTGTGGGTGTGTCTGTCTTCTGTGTTTCAACCTTTTCTTGTTTTTGCAGGTACAACTTTGATTGTTTCGCTTGTAGTCAATGTGTCTCATGTGCAGCTGCTTTGTAACAATGAAAATTGTAAAAGCGCTATATAAATAAAGTTGAGTTGAGTTGAGTTGAGTAATGACCACATCCTCCTGTCGACCCTCAAGGCTATGTGTGTCTCTGGAGTGGTGCTACAATGGTTCAGGTCTTACCTCTGAGGTAGGACTTTTAGAGTATCCTGGAGAGGAGAGGTCTCTGAGTCCCAACATCTTGACACAGGGGTGGCTCAGTGCTTGGTCTGTTGCTATTTTCTATATACATGACATCCATAGGCTCTGTCATTCGGAAACATGGCTTTTCTTATCACTGCTATGCGGATGATACACAACTCCACCTGTCATTTCAGCCTGACGATCTGACTGTTTCTGCACGCATTTCAGCATGCCTAGCTGACATTTCGCTCTGGATGAAGGACCTTCACCTGCAGCTGAACCTTGCTAAAACAAGAACTGCTTGTAATCCCGGCCTGCACAAAGATTCATCACAACTTCTCCATTCAACTGGGCTCATCAACCATCACATCTTCCAGAATGTCCAGAAACCTGGGAGTGGTCATCGACGATCAGCTTAACTTCACAGATCAGGTTGCCAGCACTACCCAGTCATGTAGATTTATCCTCTACAATATTAGGAAAATTAGACCTTTCCTATCCGAGCATGCTACGCAATTCCTAGTCCAGGCTCTTGTTCTGTCCAGACTGGACTACTGCAATGCGCTACTAGCTGGACTTCCAGCTTGCAGAACCAAAACTCTACAGATGATCCAGAATGTAGCGGCAAGAGTGGTCTTCAATGAACCGAAGAGAGCGCACGTCACCCCTCTCTTCACTAAATTACATTGGCTCCCTATAGTCGGTCGCATCAAATTCAAGACACTGCTCCTGGCCTACAACACCACCACTGATTTGGCACCGTAAGTATTTTATATAAAAGACGATGCATTAATGTTAATAAAAAATTCCCTTATGAAGAATAAAAAATTGTCTCTGGAAATCGCTATGAAAAGCTATTTCATTAAAAAACAGCAACGCTACCACCACACTACTGAGAAATATAGTTAAACTAGTAATCAGAATCAGAATCAGAAAGAGATTTATTGCCAAGTATGTTTGCACATACAAGGGATTTGTTTTGGTGACAGGAGCATCCAGAACACAGAAACAGCAACAACAGTACACCGAGACCATAACACAATAGAATACAGTACACAATGATTTAAATAAGGGCCTATGGGTATAAAAATTAAGAAATACAATACAATAAGATAAAGATATAGAGAGTGCAAAGCTATGTATGTATGTAAATATGTACAAGTAAAAAATAAGAATAGACTATTGCAGTACAAGGTATGTGCTATATACAGCAGAATGAATGAAATATAATTTACAGAAAAAGTTGTATAAAAATAGATAGTGTATTATCTGGAGGATATAATTAATATTGCACTTAATTATTATTGCACAGAGTTATTAATCGCACGGTGTGTAAAAACATTTAACTGTTCAAGGGATAGATGGCCTGAGGGAAGAAGCTGTTTTTGTGTCTGGTTGTTTTGGTGCTCAGTGCTCTGTAGCGCCAACCAGACGGCAGCATTGTGAAGAGATGATGGCTTGGATGTGAGAGGTCCAGGGTGATTTTCTGAGCCCTTTTCCTCACTCTGGATGTATTCAGTTCTTGGAGGGTGGGCAGGGGAGCACCAATGATCTTCTTAGCAGTCCGAACCGTCCTCTGTAGTCTTCTGATGTCTGACTTTGTGGCTGAGCCAAACCAGACAGTGATGGATGTGCAGAGGACAGACTCTATGACAGCTGAGTAAAACTGTTTTAATAGAGTTTGTGGTAGGTTGAACTTCTTCAGCTGATGTAAGAAGTACAACCTTTGCTGGGCTTTTTTAGCAATGGAGCCAATGTGATTGTCCCACTTCAGGTCCTGAGAGATGGTGGTGCCCAGGAACCTGAATGACTCCACTGCTGCCACAGTGCTGTTCATGATGGCGAGAGGGGGGAGTGCAGGGGGGTTTCTCCTGTAGTCCACAATCGTCTCCACTGTATGTCACTACTTGTAGCGATGCTACTGTCCAACACTAGTTATATC
This sequence comes from Triplophysa rosa, assembly GCF_024868665.1. Taxonomy (NCBI): domain Eukaryota; kingdom Metazoa; phylum Chordata; class Actinopteri; order Cypriniformes; family Nemacheilidae; genus Triplophysa; species Triplophysa rosa. The sequence continues at coordinate 129,438 of NW_026634267.1, forward strand.
TTTTATATCACACAAAATCATCTCATTAGGGAAAAAAAGCTTAATTACAATTTAAGGGAATAAATCAAAATGGAAATTAATTACCATTTTGTGTGTTTATATGTGCCACATTATAACGTTTGTGAAGATGTCTTAATTACACTGTGAAGTTGAACAATTTGCTCACTAATAACTCTTACATTGTTTTCTATTAGTCAATAAAAACACGCAAGAGAAAAAAAAACAGATTGATTTTTGCAGTCTGAAGAATTGCCTTGAAGTTGCCTTGGGCTTTTTTGGGGATAATTGTGATTTGATCTGTGCAAAAAAGCTATATACTACTTATAAAACATCCATTGTGATGTTTTGGCTCCAAGATTTGATTCCATTTATTAAAAAACCCATAAGGTAAAAAAAATATTTTTAATCTTTTATGAAACATTATAACCTATACAACTTGAATGTCTATAGAGATTACCTAATTTATACCAAATTTAACACGTAAAAAAACTTTGTATTTGTTTTAGAGCAGTTGCTTTATATGACAAGAAATGCCTCCAGTAAATCTCTTATTTTTATTTTTAAGGGTCTTTATTTTTCTTTTCTCCCTTTGGACATCTTCTACAAAATTGGAGGATAAGGCATAATCATATGACTGTTAACAATTTACGGAACTCTCACACTGTGATGTGTACGGGATTCAAATGCAGGGAATGGAATTTCTCAGCAAATGTTAAGAGCAGAGAAGAGTGTCCTGCCAGAGTCTCTTTAAAGCAGTCCTTTGATTACCATAGCTCCACCCAGTGCTTATCCAGTTACCAGCCTCTCTTCAGCTATTGGATAAGACTCTCTAATCATGCAAGGTAGTGAATCCCTGGGGGGATGGGGCTGGGTCTGAAAGAACTCCTTTGGCAAGCAGAATAGAGGTTTTATTGAGGATATTTCTAAGCTAACCATCAGGGACCAAGTCACTCGATCATAAAAAATAGAGCTGAATCACTCTACTTCGTTCTCTCGCCCACTCAGCACGGAGCACAGCAGCTCTTGAACACACAGCAGCACACAGAATGCAAGGAATCTACCTCCTTGTCTTAAACCAACAGCAGAAGTACCACGGGTAAGAGAGGATCTAAAAGAAAACAAAGCGTGGATATAGAAAGAAGAAAAGATACAGATAAAGAAAGAAGAACGACAAAGAGAGAGGATCTCTGATTGAACATTTGGCAGGGGGACTTGATGTGTTGTTATCTGAGTGTTGTCCTACTGCCTGATCTGAGTATCTGGTATTCCAGTCCTCTACTCTCCATCACTGTGCAGTTAAGGTCATGGGGTGGCTGAGAAAACCAGTGCTTTCCGTATGCATGCTTCTCTGTTTACTTGGTGCTGTTGAGCTGGCTGTCCCTCTGGAGGAATTCTACCCATTCGGCCTGGGTGAAGATGACTCCCTGACTGTGGAACAGGATGATGGAGGCTCAGGACTGGTGGAAATATCTGTGACTTTCCCTTTCTTTGGAGAACGGCACACTGGACTCTATGTGAGTAAGGAATATATGTTTGTAAATGTGTAAGAGTTTTGCAGGAGAATAAGCTCATTCATTCAGTAGTTTAATTAATTTATATACAGTATGTGCACCTTTGAAACAGTGCTAGGTCTCATAGACATAGATGAGTGTCTCTGCCACAAAACATTTACATGTCACATAAACATATGGCCACACACAGTGACTGAACTACTTGGCAGTTTTTTAGTGAAGAGATGACAGCTAATATTGCTGCTGCTGCAAAAACTGTGAGAGACCGAGACTGTTTGAGAGACCGAGGGGGAAAGAAACTAATAGAGAAACAACTTCCATGAGGAGACGAAGCAAGAGAAAACAAGGAAATATTTGAGGGTGATGAGTGTTCTGATAGGGCTCTGTACTTCGATGAGATTCATGTTTTGCTTTGGGCTCTGCAAACCCTTTATCTTTGTCATGTACACTTCTTAGCCTGAGTGTAGGAAAAACTCCATCCTTGTAAATCAACACCATCTGTTGTGTTGCAGCATCCCACCCATTCTGCCTCTCAAAATACACTGCTCCACAAAGGACACCAATCATCAGCACCATCCCTCTATCCCCAAAACTCTGCCTAGACTTTTTTTGCTCGTTTTAAACATTAATTTCCCTAATTCTTATATTTTCTTTTATAAAACAAGACTAAATATCTCGCTTCACTTTTCTTGTCAAGAAAACGTATCTTTAAGAAAGTTTTGATATTTGTACTAGAAACAAGACAAAAATGCTAAGAAAGTCATTTTTTGCAGTTCTTCAGGACTGATTTAACTGAATCAATTATGCTTCACCATTATTTGCACCACATGTTAAACTTTTCCATAAGAAAGCTGATTTTAAACCGGTTAGATTTCAGTGGGTACTCAAGGATTATTTGTTCTGGGGATAATTTTCAGGGCACAGAAGCAGAAAAGATCCTAAACCAAACAATTTGAGGTGGTTTTGAGAGTTGGCTCAAGGTATTGCTTTGAGAGCACCCTCAAGGTAAAAATGTATTGGTGCTCCCCGGTCTCACCTTCTGACCCTATTCTTATATTATCAGTTTCTTATTCACTCCCACTTGAGAAGAATTTGAGCACTTTATAGATCCACAGTACTATAGCGAAAAATAAAATACATTACTTCTGAATTCTCTACATTTAAGCCTTAGTGGCAGGAATCATGAGAGCTTGAGAAGTTTTTTTGTAATCCTTTATTGAGAAGTATTCCTGACCTGACTTCAACACAATATTGTCCAAACTGCTTTCACAATTTGATCCTCCTGATCTGGTTTGGGTCTGAGAGATTGTATATGTAGCAGCAACCTCTCTCCCTCTTCGTCAACCTCATATATTGAGGTTAAGGGTCTTCCCAATAACTCTGCCCAATTGTTCTCAATTAACCTTATGAATGACTGAGATAAAGGGTAGAGAGAATGACATCGAAGGCTAGAGAAACAGCACCTCTCAACAAATTGTTTGTATGGGAGGCTATACAAAGGATGTTCATTATTGTTTTAGACATGACATTTTTATCCAGCCGTTGGGTCAAAATAAAGAAGGGAAATAATGGGGACAGAAAGATTTGAGGTTTCACGGCATACTGAGAGCACATCTGCTAAAGCTAATCCTCAGCACTTAAATACTACTATGTTTGCGCAACTATAAAGAATATTCAACATTGAAGGATTTTTCTCCTTATATGTTTTTTATCTCTATCATCTTTGCTTCTCTCATCTTCCATTCAACCCAAGTAGCCCAATTTTTTAGTGTGTTGGGACATACTGTAGGTGCGAGTTTTTAAGAAGCTGGGTATTTTGCTAGGCATTGAGTCATTTTGGACCTAATTCAAAAAGGGCAGCCACTGAAATTAATGCTCAAGTTATTTATCTTAGAATTGTGATAATCTTTGTATGTTATTACAATATATGAGTTCAGTGCCATACAAGGGGTCAGACAAAGGGGTTTGTTGTTTTGTGGAATGGGTGTCCCATGCCGAAATGTATCAACCTGGTACATTAACTGGCACGAAGCATGTAGCTTTTGGCTGCGTTTATTAAAACATTAAAATCTAATCAGCATTATTAATCACACTTACAATATCAAGGGGGATAATATTAACAAGTATACCATAATTGTGCAGCCTATTGTCATGGTTCTGAGCCACCTTGTCTTGCTTTTCATGACCTAGTGGCAGAACCATGATAGAACCTCTTGTTCTATGTGGAGAGAGACAGTTGTGGCATTCCATATACTCCCTCTCTCTCTTGATTTGTCCCTTTATTTAATGCCCCTGTGTTCTCTGTCTTGTGTTGGGTCATTACACTGCGTTGCGTTTGTCGTGTGGGTGAGTTGCTGAGGTCCTGTCTTTTAGTTAGTCTGGTTTATTTTGTAGTTATGTGATATGTTATTAGTCTAGTCTTGTCAGTTTAGTTAGTCTTGTTCTTGTTCTGGTTTTCATAGATTAAATGCACATAAACTAAATTCCTCCATGGATGGCACCGTCTTTGATTTGGCAAAAAATATTTGCTGTATCGCTTCAGTTTGACTAAACTTCCTATCGCAATCTCTCTCTTTAAATAGACTCGTTAACTCTTGTTTGCCAGCTGATGCACCTTTGGATAATATAATTAAAAAGCTAACAACCATCAGTGTGTTGACAATTATATTATTTGCATGAAAACACGTCAATATACTGGTGTATTTAACTTTTAACTTAATTTTATTTGTATAGACTGCGATGTAAAGAAGTGTTTTTCACAGTGGTCACTAGCGGAGTGAACTGTCAACAGTGATAAGGTATAGCTAAGAGCGCTCCAGACCAACCTTCTGAACGTATGACTTGAAGAAGGTATACTTAACAAAGAACGTGTTTCGTGCAAAACACATCCCAAATGTGTTTTCGGAAACACATATTAACGATAAGGCACAGTTTAATGTATAACTGAAGAACAACGTAGGAATAAGAAGGTTTCAGGAAACGCGGCCGAGCTGCAAAGGGGTGTGGAGAAAGGGAAGCCAAGGTCAATCACAGAAACACATTTTTCACTTCAGGCTTTTCCTTAAATTACTAAATGACTAGAAAGAGTGAGTACTGTAAATGTTCCCCAGCGTCAAGGTCCAATGGTCCAATAATAACGTATTTTCACTAGAATGTGCACCATTTGAAAATAAAACATAGAAAACAGATAAATAGTATATAGTATACTTAAAGGTGTCATGAACTGGCATTTTTTATTGTTTTATACTGTTGTATGAGGTTTACTTATGACGTTCGCATGGTTTTTACATTCAAAAACATCAAAATCAATAAGTAATAGGCTATTTTCTACCCGGGTTTTGAGACCGGCTCGACAAGCGCTCGGTTTTACTGGGTGTGCCGCATTGAAGACTTGGAAGTAAACGCCCACTGCAATGATTGGATAGCAGTTTGCATAGTAAACTTAGTTGGAGCCTTCTGTGAATTTGGTTAGACATGTAACGTTAGGTTACACATTATCAGGACATATCATAGCAATCTCTAACACTAGCAATAATGACGCATAGTACAAATTTGTTTTACTCACATAAGATTGCTGCAGCATTCCTGTCGGATCCAATATTGATGGCACAGCACTGTTTTCTATTTTTAGTCTCTCTGCAAATCCAGCGTCGACCTGGGCCTTGTTCACAAAGGAATCCGCGGTGATATGAAGCGAACAAACGCTCAATGTTTTACCCACGTGAGCTGGAATGTCTTTAAAAATAAACTGAAACCACACATTACTAATGTCGGAATCCGAAGGAAGGTTATGCAGCGACTGTGATCTTCCACCACCAGGCACTGACTGCACAATATTTTACGATCTTTAACGGCATATTTATTGCTTGCTCGCTCTATCTCATTCCGCGCAACTTGTGTTACTTCAGTACTGTCATGCACGAACCAGTGGGTGGGGCTAGAGAAGTAGTTATTGATATTCTTCTGTGGAGGCGGTGTTCAACCTATCTATCATAGATAGGTGCATTCCAGGACCTGGCATTCGCTGGGCCAGGTGTCAATAACAGTTGTACAGTACTTTCAGTAACAAGTGCGTTTTCAGTTCTGACACTTACAGGATGTTCGCTTGAATACGATTCCCTCTTACATAACAAAAGCTCGGGTTAAAACTCGGTGTTCTGCAGTATTCCCAGTCACTAAAATGATAGATGACCTGCTGGTGATGCTTTCGTTTTCATTCCCGAACGTCTCTTCTCCACAACATGACAGCAAAGGCTGGATGCTCTCTCTGAAGGATGAAGGTGTGCTCGTGTCCGGGATGTAAAGCATATATTTTGTCAGCTTGCTTAGATTTATATAACCGTTACATATATAATATCACGCCGTAAACACAATGCTTTCCGACCGCTACAGTCTTTAATTCTGACATAAAACCTGCGACAGTAGTCTATGGTTTATCGTTCATTAGCTAGAAAAAATATTGTTATAATGATATTTTCTAATGTAACAGCAATTGGATTAAACAACTGAGTGTAGGTCACAAAGCAAAGGTACACCGAAACCTTATTTCAAATTATTTATTTGTATGTTAGATATATCTAACAAGTGTTGTTGCTGAATGATCGCGCTCTTATTTAAGCTTTTTGCATAAACACCGCTGGACCTCCGATGTCTTATTTTGCTGTCTCGTCTTTCACCAAGAGAAATATATATGGTAACACCTCAGTATAGGTGGCAATTCTCACTGTTAACTAGTTATTATTAGCATGCCTATTATTGGCATATTGGCTGTTTATTAGTACTGATGTGGCTGGACGGGCAATCGCCCTCACCTGGTCATAATCTGAAGTTTGTCCTATCGGCTGCACCTTGGGTGTATTTAATCAGAGGATGTTAGTCGGGTGGTATGCGTCATTATTCCTGGCGGCGGACGTCATCACTACACTGAAAAAAAAAAATACGCTGAAGTTAAAAAGTTAAAAATATAGTGCATCATTTTTGCGACCAATTTTTTAAGCCAGTTCTACATGAAATTTTAAGCAGCATTACCTTAAATTCTTTAGTAGGCATTGCTTAAATTTTTGAGTAACCCTAACCCTATTCCCAGCAAGGGATTTTACTTAATTTTTTCGGTTGGTGTGACTCACAATTTTAAGTTGTTTTTACTAACACATTTTTGTTATTTCTACCATAAAAGTCTAGTTTACCCTCATGATCAAATGTAAGCTCATTTAGATTAATATGTTTATGTTCTTAACACCTAAAATACAGAAACAATGGACAGCTGTGAAATGTTAAAAGCTTTATTTTTTCCCTGAATAATTTAAACATGAAACATACAGCAGTTCAGAAATGTACATTTCATTGTACAACAAAAACAAATAAACGATACTAAACAACAGACATTCTGAAACATTATAACAACAGTAACCATCAACATGGCTAGTGGTTTTTAATGGTTTTTAATGTTTGTGGTGTTGTATGCATGATTGTGTATGTGCGTTTGATAACCGTGTAGAGTTATGTTATTTATATAATGTTTGTGTGCGGTCTTGTATGCTTGCATGTTGTGTGGTGTTGAGCTGAATATGGAGATCTGGAGTAACTGGAGATCCCCCCTCTGGTGATTACTGTGTGCTCTGCAAGGTTGATTAACTTCACCATTATTGTCCTGAAACAAAACAATATGATATTAATGTATAATATAAATTTAGAATAGTATAAAATATATACATATACTGTACATACTGATAATTAAAAGAATGTAAAGAATCAATATGAACTGGTATGTTACACACACAGGTCTGCTGCATCATGTGGATTCTGCGTAAGTTCTTACCTAGGTCTGTATAAGTTACTCACTGTGAAAATTAGGTCTCCCAGGATTTTTTTACATTCATTCAGGAATTGGCTTTCCTAAAATATAAAACAAAGATATTAAAGTCACATAATGGAACTTTACCAGAACTTCACAACATTGCCATAATGTCACACTAACAAAGTTGATTGTACTTAACACTACTGTGTTTTGTTCACTTACACTGCTCAGTATGCAAAATATGCATTTATGTCACACACAAACAATTATATAAGTACTACAATAAAATATAAATTAATCACTAGTCTTAGCCGACACAATTCTCCTCTATCGTGTCTGCAAAGTGACAGTGTGCCATTTTAAGGAAGTTTCTAACCAACACCATGCATAGAGATTTGAGCCCGCTGTTCCAGTCTCCGCCTCGCACTTCTAGCTCAAGGTAAACGGTCACACCCTGTCCGCACATCAAGATGCGACATGACAAAAGATAACAGAAACCATTAACAACAAGGCATTTGTCGCGTTGCATTGCAATGCTTGCACGCGGTATAGACAAACAGATGAAAGGTTTGAAATAAAGCAATGACGGCTTCGCGCTCTTTTTAACTCACTTAAAAACGTTGTCTGTTAATGTGGCGCGTTGTGTCAAATTGAAACTAAAAAGCTCAAGGAGCTGGACGGCGAATATAACTATCAACGTGTTTTCATGCCTTCATAAAAGTAGGCAATCGTGATTGTTTACCATAAATCTCATTTAAGCAACTTAAATAAACTTTCTTCTCACAAAAGTTGAAGCGCTGTGCACGCATGCTTATTTAAAACATTAAGAAACGTGCAGCACCACAATTAAACTCATTTAAAATGAAAACACCAAGAAACATGCATCTTCACACTATTGGTGGGATTTATTTTATAAACATTTTAATATAAAACAAGTTTAGTTTACTCACCTTTATCGTCTGAGGAGATGATTTTCAGAAAATGGCCGCTGCTGTGTCACATGATCTAACCAAATCTTAAAATGTTTTGTCAAATTGACTAATAATCAGATTCATGCGACTTTACTAAAAATTACTTGCGGTGTTAACTCATTATTTTACTGTAAGCAAACTGCAGTCTCAATAAATTTTGTAGCATTTATAGCAAGAAATTAAGTAATTTGCAAAACTTATTTTTTTGAGGAAAATCAGCCTATTTAATTGAGCTTTTTTTATATAGGGCCACGAATCATTTTTTACAGTGTAGTGTCGGGGTGGGGAGTTGATAACCAATGGTGAGAATGTGTTCTGTCCTTATTTCTCTTGGGGTTCTTAAAACATTGACTAATAGACATGTGTTTTAGTCATAAGAGGCTGCCGTAAATTGGATCGTTGCCCCTGTCGCTCATTGCGATGTTGTAATTTGAGGAACCAGATGTGGACTTTGTAAACATGTTGGTCGTCACGTTTCATGTAATGGGTTGACGTGGTTAACTCCAACTAAATCGGTGCTATGTATTTTGTAGACGACAATGTTTAACTTTGTTCATGGATGATATTACCAGTGGAAATCTGTCTCACGTTCAGTAACAAACTCCGGTATTCAGGCTTTGAGCGGCACTGCGCCAGATCGCGGGTATGTATGTTGGTGTGTGGGCATGAACCAAGGCAGAATAATATGGCAGTGTAACATCTTGCTTTGTGTTTTAGGTGTTTGTGCGAGTCCCATTGCCATGTGCTAACTAAAGGAGGGTGCTTTGCGCTCATGTCACAGCGTTGCTGTGCTGTTTCCAGCGTGGGCGCTTTCCCACGCTTCTAATGATCCCTCGTGATCGTTTTGACCTGTATACCTTCTTCAGGTGACTGTGTCTCGTCTTGGCTGTTAAAAGGACAGTTCCCTCCCTTGGTATTTTCGCCTGGAGTGGCTGTTTAGCTCATTTCAATTATTTTTTGTTTAATTTAATTTTGTTTCTTTATGTCTTGCTTAAAATTATGTTCGGGAATTTGTGAGCTGAGTTAAGTTTGTGTGTTTTGCTGTAAAACCAGCGATCTATCTTTAGCTTGTCTTAGTGAACATTGGTTAATTTTTTTTTCTTTTCTTTATAGATTCTGTCTAAGATTGTTTTATATATTGTTTAAAATTATTTTTTTGAATTGTTAATTTTCCTTTAAGATTTCGGTCAATTAAGTTGGATGAGTGAAGGTCATTCGCCCTAGGGGCAGAATTCATCTCTCTTACACTTGTTTTGCCAGGAACTTGGGCGCCAGGGGGTGGAGAGGCCCTAGTGATGGTGGTGGGAGTGTGCCTTGTCTTCAATGTATGCTGTGCTCTTTACTAACACCAACCTTGTGTGTATATTGGATTGTATGAGTTTGATTGTAGTGATTGTCCACTTAGGGTGTCTTGTTCCAATAGCAACTGCCCCTGTTGGAAAGCCTCAGTTCTCTGGCAAAATGGTTAAGATCCCCAGATGGTTGTTTCCATTTTAAAGTATTTTAATTGTCAAATAAACTTTATTTTTGTATTTTCTACCTATGTCTCTGACTCTAATGGTGATTTGGACCTGTGAGTGCCTTTGTAGTTAAGGCGTTTTTCTTAAATTCCTTGGATGAGATTCCCAAGGTGGCGTAGTCGGAAAGAGATATATTGCTTGACTAAGTGCTCCTTGCCTTTGCGAGCCCCCGCTTTGCCACATTTATAAAGCACATATTCTGCATGACCATACTCTACATCCCTAATCCTACCCAATACCTAAACCTAACAACTACCTTACTAACTATTATTAATGACAAATTAAGATTTTATTGAGGAAAAAGTCGTAGTTAATGGTTTGTTAATAGCGAGAATTGCCCCCTATACTGAAGTGTGACCATATAGATATAGATATTTTTTATTATAACATCAATACACAACATAACATATTGATAACTTAAATATAAATATGACATTCTCAATTTACCAAAAACAAACTTATTAAACAAAGAGAAAAAAAAAGGTGTAGAGAAAAATATAAGCTTACTTATTACATTACATGAAAGATCTCCTTATATTTTCTTTAAAAATATATTTGTTTTTAATATGTGATTTAATTAAATATTTGACTTCACATAATAATTATATAAAAGTAGGGTTTTTTAGGAATCGTTGTGCAAATAAAACTTCGCTACAAGAATAAACAAATTAACCACATATTCAAATGACTTTGACGTTTTCAAATGACTTTTTCAAAATAACATATATTTTATGCCTAGATTACATGTAATGTTAAGTTTAGAAGAAAAGTAGAAACTCAGATAATTTCAGAAAATTGAACACGTTACACAAAAAAATAAGTGACATATTCTTCCATTCTCATTATTACAAAAGGTGCATATATTATCTATATCAATGTACCTGGCCAAAAACTCTATGATTCTATGCAGAATTTTAAAATGCACGTCTCTTATTTTATTAGAAATACAGTATTTATATGGTAGTAACCACGCTATCCTCCACTGGATGTTATCAATTAATGACCCCCCAAAAAACATCCCTCTTTGGACTAATTGAATTTTGAGACTGAGAAAGTTGTCCTATTAATTAATTATTGCAATCTTTTTTTTAAAAAGAGAAACGCCATTCAAACACAACTGAGGTAATAGTTTAAAAGATAGGTTATGGATAATGGCAGCTTTCATCAAAATAATTATACCATTTGGAATTACCTTTGTAACTGCCTTAAATACCCTAAATGGTACTGGATGTTGGTAACTTGTCATAAAAGCTTCATATGATAAGATATCACCAGTAGAGTCAAACATATCTGCAATAAAAATTATATTTTTATTAAACCAGTTAAGCAAAAAAAATATTTATTTCTAATTTTGATATCAGAATTATTCGATAGATAGGCTAGATTTATGGGGGGAAAGTTCTGGTTGTAAACCAGTTTCCATGCCAACAATGCTTTTTGTTGAAAAAGGGCCCATTTAATATGTAGTTTACCAGAAGAGTAATTGCATTTCATCAAAAACGAAAGTCCACCTACCCTATAAAATATATTATTAGGGATAAAATATCACATAGAATCCTGACCAAGCAAGCATCTCCTTTACCAATTAATTTTAAAAGTTTTACTAGTATCCTTATGTAAAATGTATTATTTCAAGACCCCCCTCACTTATTTTGTTTGCCAGCACATTTTTCTTCAACTTATGTGATTTATTATTCCAAATAAAATCAAGAAACATCTTATAAATATTTTTGAAGTATAATTGTCTATTGCTAAAGAAAGGGAGGGGTACACAAATCTTGACAAACCATCCATCTTGGATAAAAAAAACTCTGCCTAAAATTGACAACTCTCTCTGAAGCCAACAATTATTATTTTTTTTAGTTTTGGACAAACGGGGTGAGAAATTTAGAAGAAGCCTAATAATCACAATTTTTGTTATATGAATTCCCAAATACTCGGCGAGAAGAGAAGACCCGATACGGGGTACGAGCTGTCCCTTCCTCAAGAGAGACTGGGGAGTAACCTCTCCCCCTCCACACTGGGAGTGTATGTAGCCGCTACGGCCGCTCATCATGACCCAGTTGCTGGGTAGCCTCTGGGACAGCATGACCTGGTCATTAGGTTCATAAGGCGCGCGAGAAGGTGACCACCTTATCCGCGCTCCATACCCTCTTGCGACCTAGGTGGCGGGCCTCAAGAGGCCCCACCCCCTTCGAGCCTCTCGTAGTTGCCGCTCTTTCTCACTCTTGATAAAGACAGCTTTCCTGATGGCGCTCACCTCCAAGAGGGTAGGGGATCTGCAAGCACCCTCCGTGTCCACAGATTGCCTAGAACTCGGGCCTGGGATTCTCACTTTATCTTGAGACCCTGCCCCGGCTACGTGCTCAAAGTTCCCACCACTCTCCCGAGAGTCCAGGTGGTGAACCTGCAGGCGCTCCCCACCGGGGAGGAAGACCCAACCTATCCGTGTTGTGTCCAGTACGCGCACTGCTCCTCTACTTGGATCGCACGCAGAGCCCAGAAGCTCTGAGCAGCTCTTTGTCTGTTTCGGAGGTCAGCAGAAGGGAGGGCTGTCTCCAAACAGAGGCTGGCGAACTGGATCGTGGATGCCCTCGTTATGGCATACCGATCTCAATTCAGATCCAGTGTAGGATCACATATGCAGAAGCGGTGAAGATGGTGAATCAGGGAGAAAGAAGAAATGAAAGAAATAGAGAGGAAAAACAGGTCACAAGAGAAGCAGAAGGTGCAGGTAAGGAAAGTGTATCCCTGAGACCGGAGTTAAATAGCACCGCGAGTTCCTCCTCCCCAAAGACGCCATTCTCGGCAACGTCCAGGAACCTCTCCATGTACTCGTCCACGCTCTCGCTCCCCTGGCGAAGTCCGCAGAGGAGTCGAGCTAGGTGGGACCGCCCGGTGCTCATGCTGCCTACTGGGTTTTGATGCGGCTCGTGTATTCTGTCACGGCTCAGTGACGGAAGAACCCAAATGCAGGTAGGCGTGAAGGGGTTAACACAAGAGACTTTAATACACAGAGCGATACAAAGAAAAAACCCACGATGGGGACGAACACAATAACAAAAGACTTTACAAAAGGACAAAGCAAAACTTCCCGCAATGGGGCAAAACAGAGACTAAGGTCAACTAATAAACTCACACTTGGGGACAAGGCAAGACGATGACGCGAACACGAAGCTGCACAACATCACGCACATAAAATACACGAGCAACGAGACAATGAAACATGAGGGCAATATAAAGGCAAGACAAACGAGGGACAATGACACAGGGCAGGTGGGAAACATTAAACACGGCAGGGAAGCAATACATGAAACGAGAGGGGCGGGGCCAATGACGACACGAGAGAGCACATGAGATGTAAAAACGTAAACAACCCATGGCTTTCGCACATAAAACCTAAGGGCTCTGTCCCGATCCTGCCACTAGGCTATCCCTAGTCCTCTCGACCCGACTAGGGATTCATAAACAAGAAGGTAGGACCGTGACAGAATGCTGCTGCTGCACATTTAACATATATGATTAAACCCTGTATAGCGCACTTGATCACCTTGTAGCAGATCTAACTAGGGGTGGGCGATCTGACCATCTTAAATCGATCAATCTTGAAGGAATCCTCAATCCACTTTTCAACGGAATTGCGAGGCTCATGATCTTCTCTGTTGTCTTAAACAAGAGGTGTGTTCGACATCATTCAGTGCTGCACAGACCCATTGGCGTAGTACATTGAGGCACCGCGAGAGCTCTGTATGCTTTCGAATCACTCTCGCTTTGCAGTTTTGCAGTAGACAGAGCAGCTTATTTGTGTGAAGTGTGTTTGTCCTTGTGCTTGTTTGTGTGTGACGTTAATCGATGGTGCACCGCTAATCTACTTAGTTTTAGTCTATTTTGTGATTGAAACTTGTTTCAATCAAAAGGTCTTTATTGAACAAAATAGTCCACACAGATCACTAGAGTCACCAGCCACAGGTACCTTGTGAGCCAGTGGGGAGAGAGCTCGACCCAGCGGTACTCACGGTAAGAAACAGTATAAGAATCCAGACAGTAAATCTTGACTCTACCGAACGCTCAGCGGGGAGGATCCTCGACCCGCTGGCAGACTCCGAGCGATAGTGGTGATCCCTTGTGAAGAGATGCCGGGGGGTGATGAGAGCGGAGGTCCGAGATGCCAGAGAACATTGAGGGGCACAAAGGGAGAAAGTAGAAAAAGGCAAAGGCACTGGAGCACTAGAAAAACCAAGAAACAAGACTAGGAGGTAACTGAGACTAAGACGAGATAAACAGTACTAGACTTCGGAAGTCAGAGCTGGCATATAACACGCAACGGTCTGACACAAGACGAGAGAACAAGAGGGATTAAATAGAGGGGACCTAACAGCGGGAAATAACTAACAGGTGAATAAATAATGAGGAACCAGGGGAGACTACTAATAGGAACAAGCTACAGGAGTGCAGGTGATGAGGTAATGGAAAACCTGTGAGGGGAAAGCCTGACGCGGAGACACGGGGGTGGGGACAGTGACGTAGACACCGAACACATGGAGAGCTGTCAGAACGGTTCTCCATGAGTTCGACAAAACAAACACAAACATTCCCACACGACACAAAAGACCACGACAAGACTGAGATCACGACACATTTAACTGTTTTCACTGTTTGAGAAAAACTATCGTCACTGAACTACATACAATGAAACTCAAGCGTCTATTGTGGGATCGTCTTCACGGCGACCCGTCAAAATAAAACACCGGTAAACCTAAACTCTCAAATGAAAAAAATACTCTACGTTCTATAGTATTTGATATAGCAAATTGTGGCATTCTTTTTGTAAATTGATAAACTGCAGTATACTTTAATATTTACTATAGTAAGGTTCAAAAACACTATATTATATAAACTGCTGTTACTATTATATAGTAAAAAATGGACAACACAGAACAATAAAAAAATGAGTAAACTAAAATAATATGGCCCTAATCGATCCATTTGTATACAGCATCTCAAAGAAGTGAGTACACCCCTCACATTTTTGTAAATATTTTATTATATATGTTCATGTGACAACGCTGAAGAAATGACACTTTGCTACAATGTAAAGTAGTGAGTGTACAGCTTGTATAACAGTGTAAATTTGCTGTCCCTCAAAATAACTCAACACACAGCCAGGACATAGAATGAAGAAGTAGATAGGTTAGCAAAACAAGCCTTGGAAGTTGAGGAAAGTTTGAATATCTCATTTAGCAAAGGTGAAGCAAAGTTAATAATTAAAACATTTACCACTATGGAGTGGCAGCTTAAATGGGATACAGGAAATGCAAGAGAACAGTATTTCCACAAAACTAGAAAACATCTGACAAGGAGGACAGGATCATTACACCTTCGCCATCCAAAATACGTTTGATTTAGGGATGGTGATCTATTATCAGCACTTTATTGAAAACTGTTCTGTACTGGCCAAACCCTTATTTGCTTTGATCGGTGGTCAGAGAAGGCCTCGTAGGTCAAAAAGCAGTAAAAGGCCTTTGCTGTCCTGCAAACTTGGCCCAGGTGATTGGACTCAAGAATGTAAACAGACGTTTTGTGATCTTAATGCAGCACTTGTTAAAGAAGTGCTTTTGGCTCACCCTGACTTTAGTAAGCCATTCATTCATCTACAGCCGGGCTTGGTGCCGTGTTGTCGCAAATTCATCACCACAGTGACAAGGCATAACCAATAGTTTTTGCCAGCAAATCTTTAAATCATGCTCAGGCAAAATACCCTGCACATCTCCTTGAATTTTTGCAGTGAAATTGGCAATTTGCAATAAGTTTAGCCATTGGTTACCTGGTCATAGGTTCACTGTGTGGACCGACAATAATCCCTTGAAGTACATCCTGACCAAGCCCAGGCTGGATGCCTGTGTATCGTATGTCCAAGCATCCTGTGACAAAACAGAAAACTTACTAATATGTTGTACCTGAATCTCTTCCAATGGCAGTGTTGAAAGGCATTCATGATAATGCGGGCCATCAGGGTCAGCATGGGGTTGGCCAGACAGAGGTTTTATTGGGATACAATGGAGAAAGATGTCGAGGCCTACGTCCACAACTGCAGAAGGTGTATTTTGAGCAAGGCTCCTGAGCCAGAGGCTAGGGCCCCATTAGTTTCCATTACCACTTTGTTGCCACTCGAATTAGTCTGTATAGATTTTTGGTCAGCTAAAGACCATAACTATAAGTCTATTGACGAAGTTGGCATGTGCATATCCTTGCCCTAACCAATCTGCAAAGACAGTTGCTCGGGTTCTTTGGAATAATTTATTTTGCGTGTGTGGTTTCCCTGCTAGCATTCACTCTAAGCAGGGTGTCAATTTTGAGAGTTTGTTGATTGCGGAGCTGTGTCAGTTGGCTGGTATTGACAAAACTCACACCACACCATATCACCCAATGGGCAATGGTCAGGTGGAAAGATGAACCATACTCTTGGTAATATGAAACGTGCTCTAGTTTTAGTGGCTAACAAAGGTGAACGAGGTAAAAAGAAACTGGCAGATCGTTGGGAGTGTACAGTTTATGTAGTGATTGACAACAATTCCTTGTTGAACACGTATAAACCCAGAAGCCCTTTCGGTGTTGTTAAAACTGTTCATAGGAATCTGATTATACTGGTTGACTTTCTGCCACTGCCTGATACAGACACTGTTGACTCCAGTTATCCAGTTTGAGTGATGATAAACTTGGGGCATTTTGAGCATATTGCAGAAGACAGGACTACTCAGTGGATTGCTGACCTCTCTAGCTGCACTCCCGAATCTGTAGCAGACAGATATTAATTGAATGAGCTGTAGGGTTTTAGCCTGGCCACATGCTGGATCAAAGGGTCATGCAAAGTTCCTCTGTCTCTAAGAGTCACACTCCAGAGGCAGCAGGGGACAAACGGAACACTCTCTCGGCTCCAAAGTTCTGAAGGGGAGAGAGAAGGTTAACCATCGCTCCCAAATCGTTATCTCACCTCAACCCCAGCAGGACAGTTTATAATTCTCAACCCTAAATTCAAGGCACTGCATGTGGAGAACGAAGCCCTCTCCCATGTTGAGAGACAGCAGATGGCCTGGATAACACCAGAGGTTCAAATACACAACACAGCTTGGAAGGGTATTCTCTAAAAGAAGCCACAATAAACTGTCCAAAGTATATATATATTCCTCTTGCATGCTATTCCTATAACTAGTCTGCCTGTAACCTTATACATGTTCAGGTTGTTCTATATCTTGTGTGTATTCATTTTCTAGAGTTAATGGCTGACTGTATGACTTCATGTACTCACATGTTTAGTACTGAAATCAGTCTCTTTAAGTTTCCTGCACAATGATGTATAGAATGTGAACCCGTCGTGCATCATATGTTTTTTTTAAATAACTTCAGTTAATAAGTTCAATTTGGCATCCTGCCATAACATGCAAATAAGGCGCGGAGAAAGAGACAAAGAACGATTTTCCCGCTCACCAATGGCTGCTATACATTGGCCCGTTGACCCGCTGAGGGCATGGCGTGTATGAGCTTAAGACCAGCATCCTTCGACTCATTCTTTGCTCAGCTCGGCAGTTCAACTCCCCTGGGACCTGTCTCATCTCTTTGAGATTGACTTTCCGGCAATCTACTTCGGCAAACTTCGTTGAACACTCCAATCTCTGGAAGAACTCTGCAAATTTCCTCATGGCAATCCAGCAGCACTCTCTCTCTCTCAATGCGCACCGGAGTTCTCATTGGCTCAGCAGTCAAAGCAAGTATACTATTCACCAACGCGCCTAAGTTAGCCCCTTAAATTGTTAAGGTGAATTTCGCGAGAGAACTGATGTTTTGTGCAGGAGTAATTTAACATTGCCATTCTTTATACTACTTGTCTTTTTAATACTTTCCTCTTTTAATGTACGAATGTTTCAGCGTGTATGTTTTTGTTAGTTATATTGTTAGCTATATGTTACTTTTATGTTTTTAGTGCACCATAGTTTTTAGATAATAAATGTTCACCTGTATTCACATGTGTTTGATTCTGTGTAACTGCTCACAAGCAAGTCACTTCTACTGCTCATCTTGTGACCGGCTCTCATGTAGTACCGTGCGAAGAGGGTTGCTATCCGAGGTCTGGATACTGTCCCTCTTAAGAGTTAGAATAAGACTCCAATGATCATTCGCTGGATGAATGTATTACAGGGGGTGTTATTGCGGATTCTGCTGCATTGGGTAAATGCTACTTAATACACACGGTTGATAGTTTCCCTGAGATGCACTACAGAGCAGACAAACGTGGTTGTGGTCCTTCTGAATTCAGGGATGGGAATCAGGACGATTCTGCATCAGGTGTCATTTTGAGTACAGAGTTTGACACTGAGGTTCACGAAGAAAGCCCTGTTAATGAACCTTCCCCCACTGTACAACCATCTACCTTTGAAAAGACTTAGTTGTCAGTAAAAAGATCTGATCAGGGTGAGGGTTTTCATACTAGACATGGCAGACTTGTTAAGCCATTAAATGAGCTGATTCAGACTATTTCTAATCAATCTTTTAAGAATCTTTTTGGGGAAAACAAAACGATACTATGAGTTATTGGTAAATTGTTATTTTTTATATATCACATATCACTTTTTTGTTGTTCTGTTGTTGTTACAATACTGTATATATTAATGCACTTTTTTGTTTCATATTTCCTTGAAGTTGAATAATATGTAATTGTTTATAGTCTGTTAAGACTGGTAAAGCCATTAAATAGGTTCATTCAGACTATGTCTAACCCAGTTGTTGTGCATCTCTTTGGAGAAAACGAAATGATGAGTTGATACAGAGATACATTACTTTTTATTATTTTTCTACCTCTTCATGTTTTTCCTTCTTTACACTTCCTTAAAGATAAATAATAAACATTTGTGTGTAGTTTATTAAGATAGACAATTATAAAATATTGGATGTGATCTATCGATAAGATGTGTATGGGCCATTCTACAGAATTGGTGCAAAATCAGAGTTGGAATCATCTTGAAAAAAAATTCCAGAAATTGCATGAAATTGCAAATTTCATAATATCAAAGGTACACATTTCTAGTAATTGTGCAGTTAATTTTCATATTGTAATTTCAGAAAGTTTGGAAAATTCTTCCTCTCCCCACATTTTGTCCGAATACTACTGAAACACAGTAGTATATAATTTAATAAGAAGGATTATATTTATATATTAAGATTTTGTTTAAATCTACTTTTTAAAAATATTTTTTGCTATTTAAAAAAATTTTACATGTAAATCAATAACAGTTACAATTTTAACAATATTTCAAGTGTAATTTATGAGATTTGTTGTATTTTTAATGCAATCTTTCTTTGTAAAAGGCATCAAATTTATTATACCGATTTCAAAGTTAAGGATTCATTAGTTTATATATACATTGAACCAAACACTATCGTAACATCTTAGTTGATAATTTAATATACTTTATTTTTGACAAAACATGCCATGTTTCGGTCTTGACACACACATTTTCAGTAGCGATGGTAATGTTTTGGTAGTGATCACAATATTTAATTTGCACAGCTGAATCAGACTTTCAACATTTTATGTTAATACAAATAACTAACTATGTTGGACATACGCAGCCATACACATATACGTACATATAGCAGACACACATAGTAGTATATATGGGGGACATAGTGTCAAAATGATTGACAGGTATGATTGATGGGGTCATTGACCTTTGCAGAGGAGGGGGAGGGGTGAATTACTTCCGGACCACCCACGTTGCGAGGGACCGCCCACTTGCTTTGACCTTTGACCGTATCCGCCCCTTAGTGTGGTACGCCCACGTCGCGTTGAACTTTTGACCGTGCCCTCACGTCCCATTTTTCCGGGGTATGTTTTAGGGCATGTTTTAGGATGTATTGCTACATATCTTTAGCATGAATGAAAATATGTAATTTAAAGGAGATGATGAGATCATTATTAATACGCAATCATTGGTTATTTAAGCAGCGTTTAAAAATAATAATGAATAAGACAACAACTACACAAACACTGTTTGAATAAACAAACAGGTTTAAATGAATAATCATGTGATTAAATAAATAAATAAAGCATCTATTAAATAAGTAAAGAAGTAATTATACAATGTATTCAATATATGAGAGAGGAAAGGCAGAGAGGCCATGCAGATTACCTTGTTTTTCAGAGTTTTCACCCAGTCTATAACATTCCAGTGAGAGGTGTCCGCACCAAGGCTCGTAAATTTGTTTGAAAGAGGAGGATTGTAACCGGGTGTATTACAACTTGTTTTGTAGGTGTCGACCTGTAGGTGACAGCGTCTGACATGTTAATCGGGTACGATTTGTTTTATGTCCATAGCGTGAAATTTGAGTGCTACCAGCTCGGTTCAAGACAGCGAAGCTTTGTTTAGGATTAACAACTGTTCACCACCTGGCATCAGTAGATCACATGAAACAATGCGTGACGAATCGACCTGTGCGTTACAAGCATTCTATGGGACAAACTCATCTTTAATCTCGCTATATCTCTCTAACTAATCAGAAAAACAACTCGTCACTAACATTCTGAACATATCCGTGTTTAAAACGAAATGCTAAAACATATCCGCTTTACTCCTCGTTATCTGTTTTGTTTAAACGCGTAGCTTGAAAGCAATGCATGATCAATAGCCCCTCTGTTTGTATACAAGATGCCTTTTCCATAGCGCAAAGGCTCCATCTTTTGGATGTGCAATGTCTTGACTTCAGGCATTTAGTAAAACCTATATAACCAGCTCCTCAAGGTTTTCTGGCTCATTTCCAAAAGCTTTTAGAGACAGACAGCTCACGATCGGTCCAAATCAACCGACATTTTTTTTCAAGATGGATTATAACGGTAAGTGACTTTTTATCGTCAGTGCTGTTGAATGAATGAATGAATGAATCATTGAATACTGACTATTTAAATTATGGATACGTGACTTGTGAGCTGTCAAATGAGCATGCCATTCTTTTTAAATAGCCGTAGTCTTGCCAAGATGCTGTCGATACCCTAAAAGTGTTTTTATTTGTATTATTATTATTTTTTAATAGAATATAATGATTATAACAGTGATGCCAATTTTGATTCTAATTTATTGACGCAGAGTGAAGACGTACAATTCAATGGACGGTTAGAATGCGGTAGTTTTTATTTATGTGGATCTAAAACACCCTTATTCTTTTGATTAAAATATGTGCTTTAAAATAGTATTTGATTTGTCTACGTACGCGATCAACCAGCCGTTTCAGGCATCGTATTATAGCAAAGTAATTTGCTAAAATACATTATGCTTGTTACATCTGCGTATGAATCGTAAATGCTTTGCGTGGTATTTTTTTTTAATAGGACTTGTCTCGCAGGTTCAAACAATTACGATCAAGACGAATTTGTCAACATTGAACAACTACGTAAGTTAAATCTTTTTACACGTGTTTGTCGAGCAAAAAAAAAAAAAAATATATATGTTTATATTATGATCTTTTTTTTAAAACCAATGCTGAGTCACATTTCTATCAAATAATCGCATTACAAATTTATGTAAACTATGCTATGTTTTCGATAGTGAATACATCACAGGACGCCGCTTCAAATCAAGGTACAACATCTTTTTGCTTATATCATATTAGAAAACATTCGGACATGTACGGATGCTGGAACCTGCGTAACATCCGTATGTGACGTAACATCCGCATGTGACGTAACACTATGCTACGCTATGAACTCTGGGTATTGAAGTCCGCTAGCCTATACGATCCGTAAAAACACTGCTGTGTTGAGAATTACTGTATATTGAGGTAAAGTAAACATGTTTTGCTATCTGAAAATGTCTATACGCTATACTAATATATATTTAAAACCAACGTTGAGTCACTAATCTTTCAAATAAATAGTTCAATTCTTTATATCCACATGTATGTTTCAATGAATCATGAATCAATTCTAATCATCATCTTAAATCTTTTTATCCAAATCTTTTATCCGTATTGTATTATTTATTAATCAATTATTTTATACGTCGTGACATGCCATCTAACTACTATTTCCTCCGTCTAGATTTACAAGGGTCTATAGAGCGACCGGTATTTATTGACCTGACACATGACGAGGAGGCTGGCTCCAGCAGAGCATTGTTAGATCTTACAGCACATGACGAGGAGGCTGGCTCCAGCAGAGCGGTTCCGGACCCCTCATTATTAATAGGTAAGCTATGACTACCATTTAATATAGTCACGCCATTGTGCTTTGGTGTCAATCATCTTTGTTTTTGCAATGTTTACTCGTACAGAAAGGAGTTGTGATCTTACCACTGGTGGCGACGCATGCTGCGTAGTGCCAGAGCCGTCATTATTCATAGGTAAACTATGGCTAGCATTTAACATAGTTACGCCAATGCGGTTTGGTGTCGTTCATCTTTGTTTTGCAATGTTTACTCGTACAGAAAGGAGTTGCGGATCCGGTGACGATGTGTCTAACTGGACAGATACACAGCTGAACGTTTGGGAGCGTTCGTCTTGGTCCAGCGGGCGAGAGGAGAGGTCTCCGATAAGGCGTCAGCAGACACCGTTAGCCGAACAAGAAGACATCGCCGACGACGAACGATCATCATCGGCGAGGGGTAGACAGACACCGTTTGCTCTTCAAGATCAAAATACTGTCTCGCTAGATCAACTCAACGCTATCTTAAGAGAGTCTAATATTCCTTTACACGAGTCCATTGACAGACTGTGGGGTTCTGTCGGCGAGATACATACGATTCTTATGAGATTGTATGCTTTTATCGAAGGTGTTAATCATCGCGATGAAGCATTGGAGAATTCTTTCAACCGTTTGCTCGAGTCATCAAACGAGCAGATGAGAGAAAGGCGTCTGATAGTTGAACTCCTCTGTGCTATAAACGCCGTACTATTTTCTAGATAGTCACTATTTTTATATTGACCAGTGATCGCTATAAGTTTTTACATTTATCTCTATATCTTATAATCGATTTTTACATTTACAATTTTATCTCTATATCTTACATTCAATATTTTTTATATTACCATTTATATCTATATCTGTTTTATATTTTTATATCTGTTTTATATTTGTCAATTTATATCTATTCACCATTTATTTTTGTATTGGCTATGCAACGTGACATAATTCCTCTTTGTTAGTGACGAAACCATACGGGAGGGATGGCCGATGAAAAATGTTCAGAGGCCGGGGATAGCTGTCATCCAGATCAAACTCTCTCAGACCTGTTACAGGATGCGCTCGGAATGCACGCAGAGTCCCATCATCATAACGCCGATAGACTACGACTACTGTTAAATACACACCCTGTACATGAGCAAACTTTTAATATCGCGCCGCCCCAACAGATTTCTAATTTGGAATATTTGGAAGCTGCGATACGTGAAAGTACAGATTTTAATCCATGCATCAGACTATGCGAAATATTAAATACGAGGGACACAAACACCGAACAAGCCGGCAGTGCGTTATCAGATACAAGCGTCCCGACTGCTGACTCGGCTCCCCCTAGAGGTAATGTCGATAACGAAAGGCCCTCGACTTCCGATACACAGAGGACTAGCAGCGTCGACTTCGATGCTTTGATACGAGATGGCGGTACCATAAACGGTTATCGTGTTTTACCGAGACCTCGTTTCAATAGCGTGGAATTGAGAAGACCCATGAATCTACGGGATATTGGCGCTACAGATTTGGCGACGTATCACGTTCGACTGCACGAGACCATGAACGAAATCGCGACGTTTGCCAGACAAATCGGCGGCGATGGTAGCGTAGTTAGTTTATCCCTGAGAGGGCCCAGTCTTAAATCTGACGTTACAGCTATATTATCACCCGGCAATGATTACGACGTTAATGTATTTACCGATCAAATCGAAAAAATTTTACAGAGCGATGATAGGTTATTGTGTGACGACGCGGTCGAGATAGGCGCTACCGTGGCTTCGAACAGACAAGGGGGAGGTAGCCATCGTCGTAAACTCGCAGATTTGGCTCTCGACCAGGTGATCAAAAGAAAAAAGATGAGTTTATTTTGCCCTATCAATATTGCGAATAATTTGTGCTTTTCTATCTGTCTCGCCCATTTTCTCGACCCTGAATTACCGGAGAGCGACCTGGAAAGCCGTGCGGCAGTAATCCAAAATGAAGCGGGCTTTACTATTCATGACAAGATCGGTCTTCACCACATAGCAGCATTTGAAAGACTGTTTGGCGTCAAAATAGTCGTTTTTTACAGAACGAATGGCGGAGCGTTAGAAACGTTTGCAAATCAGAGGGAACCTCATTTGAAAACAGTATTCCTCTATTTACACGATGAGCACTTTTATACGATTCTTAATCTAAAGGCGTTCATCGGTACCGACTACGCGTGTACGTACTGTTATAAAGGATACAACGACGTTAAACATCATCACTGTAGCCGTGTCTGTAACGTGTGTTTTGACGCCGACTGTCACAAACACCCTAAAAGAACTGTACACTGTACCAATTGTCTGAGATTTTGCAATTCCGACTACTGCTACAAAATGCATAAGAAGCCCAACCCCGGCGAAGAAAAGGCCCCGTGCGATAGAATAAAATATTGTCAACTGTGTAACAGACGTTATGAAATTTCAGGACAAGGCATTGGAGCACAACACAAATGTGCCCCCGTCCGGTGCCTACATTGCGGCGAAGATCTCGTAGTTACGGGATCGCATCGGTGCTTTATTCAACCCCGTGCACCCAAGGATCCTAGCGAGAACTATATTTTCTATGATTTTGAAACCCGTTATGAAAATGGGAAACACGTCGCTAACTTTGTATGCGCCATCACCTTTAAAGGAGAACGATTTGTGGCAGAAGGTGCCTACTGCGTAGCGTCGCTAATCAACCATTTCAGACAACGCCGATACAAAGGGTACACCTTTATAGCCCATTACGCATCCAAATTTGATTCTTTTCTCATTCTGGAATATTTTTGCAAAGCGGGGCTCACGTTGGACATCATCATGCAGGGGTGCAAATTAATCTACATGTATGACAGCGCGTATGCACAGCGTTATATCGACAGCTACTCGTTCATCCCGATGGCTTTGTCTAAGACCCCCGCTGCTCTAAACTTGACCGCTACGGAAAAGGGTTACTTTCCTCATCATTTCAACAGAGCGGAAAACGAGAAATACGTAGGACCGTACCCCGATAAGACATTCTACGGTTACGATAACATGACCGACAAAAACCAGGACAAGTTTGATGCGTGGTACGCCACCGTGTCGGGTAAAATCTTCGACTTCATGAAAGAGTTGCGCGATTATGGTGTGAACGACGTCGTCTTATTACGCGAAGCATGCATGAAATACCGTCAGTCGTTCATGGAGTGCACAGAGCTTGACCCGTTCAGCTTTACCACGCTAGCTAGTTGCTGTATGGGAGTCTTTAAAGCTCATTATCTCGAAAGAGATACGCTAGCTCTGACGCATAACAATGCGTACGTTCAAAAGAACAAGACCTACTCCAATGTTTCGATCGAATGGCTCGAGTATCTCAAAAAGACCCGAAACGTTGACATTCACCACGCCGTGAACTACGGAGAAGTATCCATAGGCAATTACTTTTTAGACGGATACTACGAACAAGATGGTGTTAGACACGCGCTAGAATTCTGTGTGTGTATTTATCACGGCTGTTTAAAGTGTTTTGCAGGGCACCAGACCCATCCGTTGTCATACGTACCGTACGGGGTGCTCAACAGACAGTTCGACGAAAAGGTTGACATTCTCCAGAACGCGTACGGGTTAAAAACCGAAGTGATGTGGGAGTGCGAATGGCGTGAAATGAAACAGACCGTTCCCTCCGTGATAGAATTTATGAGAACTTATTCAGCCCCCGAGAGGCTAAAACCTAGGGACGCCCTCTTTGGCGGACGAACGAACGCCTATAAACTCTACCACAAAACTGCTGAAGGAGAAAAAATAAGCTATTTGGATTTTACAAGCTTGTACCCCTTCTGTCAGGCTAGGAAATCCTATCCGATCGGTCACCCCGAAATCATTTTCAAGGATTTCGAGCCGATTGATCGCTATTACGGTCTTGTTAAGTGCACTGTGTACCCACCGCGCAATTTACTGCATCCTGTATTACCTTATCGCAGCAATAAAAAACTTCATTTTCCATTGTGTCGCACATGCACGCACACGCAAAACCAAACGACGAGCTGTAATCACACCGATGAGGAGAGAGCTCTCTCAGGTTGCTGGGTCAGTATTGAACTTTTAAAAGCCATCGAGAAGGGCTATGTAGTATCTAGAATCGACGAGGTATGGCATTTCCCGCAACAATCGGAAACGTTGTTTTGCGATTACGTGAAAACGTTCTTACGGCTGAAACAGCAAGCGTCCGGCTACCCGTCGAACGTCGTCACGGACACGGACAAAGCGAATTATATTCGCAATTATTATGAAAAAGAGGGGATTCGTCTCGACCCCGAAAAGATCAGTCACAACCCCGCTCAGAGGTCAATCAATAAACTGCTGTTGAACTCGCTTTGGGGGCGCTTCTCCATGCGTGAGAACCTTCCCAAAACGAGTCTCGTGGAAAAACCTGAAGAGTTTACCAGATTAGTTTTCGGCGGAATCGACACCCTGAAATATTTCACGTTCGTGTCGGACGACGTAGCTCTCGTGCAGTATCAAAGTTCCGAAGGCGATGTTTGTGAACCTAACAACATTAACGTGTTTGTAGGAGCATTTACGACGGCGCACGCTCGGCTCGAGTTGTACGAGCTTATGGAAAAACTCGGCGACCGTTTGTTATACTCTGACACAGACAGCGTTATATTTGTGTCTAGGGAAGGCGACTGGGTTCCCGCTCTGGGTGACCATCTGGGGGAGCTGACGAGCGAATTGGACACCGGTGATTTCATTTCTGAGTTCTGTTCCACCGGCCCCAAATCTTACGGTTATCGCACGTCCAAAGGAAAAGTGAACATGAAAGCTAAGGGAATAACCCTGAACGCTAAAAATTCTCAAGCCATCCGATTAGACACTCTGATTGGTCTGGTTGACAGCTATGCGACTTCGCGTGACAGCTCGCGATACCTCATGGCCCATACCGAAAACATTGTGAGGGATAAAAAGCATCTCACGTTGCACAACAAGTCAGTCGTTAAAAGGTTCAAGGTGGTGTATGATAAACGGAGACTTTTGACCGATTTCACCACGGTACCTTATGGCTACTGACCCCAGGGGCATGCGGGATGTTTCTGATTTTGATTTCAGACTTCAGCATCCGTTCTCATGCGTGATCAGCGGTCCATCCAATTCAGGAAAGTCTTATTTTGTAAAACTTTTGTTGGAAAATGCTGCTAATGTGATTTCTAAAAAGGTTGAGCACGTTGTTTTTCTGTACGATTGTTGGCAACCTCTGTATGATGAACTGCTTAAATTGTACAATATTAAATTTGTCGAAGGAATACCACAGAGTCTGAATGACGATCATTTACTGCCTGCTGATAAGACATGTCTTCTGATAATCGATGATATGATGCAAGAGGCCAGTGTAAACAAGGAAATTCAAAAGGTTTTTACGCAGTATGTACATCATCGTAATCTCAGCGCTGTTTACATTGTTCAGAATCTATTTGTTCAAGGGAAATCTAGCAGGACCATTAGCTTAAACACCAATTATTTGATTTTGTTTAAAAACCCCCGCGACGCCAACCAGGTGGCCGTGCTAGGTCGTCAAATGTATCCTGGAAATGCAAAGTACTTTATGGAGTGTTATCACGACGCGACCAGTCAGCCTTTTGGATATTTACTGATAGACTATAAACCAAAAACTCCCGAACAATATCGTCTCAGAACGGGACTGCTTTCCGACCGCCAGGTGGTTTATCTCCCTAAAAAAAGAAGACTCTAATCATTCGTCATGTCAGCGCGGCTTTGTAAACATCTACCCGTGCTGAAACTGCTACATAAAGCGAAGCCTAAACAGCGACGTCTTATTTTACAATCGGCTTCCGACGAACTGATTCTAACGCTCTGCGAAGTAGCTCTTAACATCTTATACGGAACGATTCCAATCAGCGCCAAAGACTATCGCAAGCTGAAAAGGAGAAAAGCCGAAATTAAATTGGTCTCCGATAAAAAAATTGGCCTATCAGCCAAGAAACGCATTATCAACCAAAAGGGCGGATTTCTTTTACCGCTCCTGAGCGTGGCTGTCCCCTTTATTTCCAGCCTAATAGCTTCTAAACAGGGCTGAGAATGGAGCACGCGGAGAAAATGTATTTGGTGCCTCGTCACCAGTTGGACAGGTTGAAATCTGAAAACGCTCGCGAGGACATTCAACAAGTCGTCGAAAACGATCTGGACACCTCCATAAGGAATATTTTACTGAGACCTGATATGGATCAGTATGTGAAAGCTAAACTCTACTCGAATATCCTGACAAAGTATTTGGCGATCGTTAAGCAAGGGGATCGAGAGGGCAACGTTTTAACGCTGTCGTTACCACAACCCTCTGCCGCTGATCATAAAGACGGGTCGATCGGTATCGATGACGACGTCGAGCCTCGGACGGACACGGTGGTCGCGGAAGTGTTGAAAAACATGCCGTCGAGAAGCGTGAAAAACAGCGGCTACATATTAGAAAAAATGTCTAAAGATAAAGGAACCTCTATGTGGAGCTCGACGGGGGAGTTTGTGTTTAGGGGGAGCGTCATACCAGGGTCGCACATGCTGGATTTGATAAAAAATGTTACCAACCCTCAAAAGGTTAGGGATGACAGAAGACCGGTAGGATGGACAGAGTTTCTTCGGACCTTCGCCGAATTAAACATACCGTTTTCTACAGTTCCGAATCATCACGTTAGACGCGCTATTAATTCAATAAGAGACACGCCTTTGCGACCCACCGCCCCAGTAACTCGTTCTAAAAAAGCCAGAAGGCAATCACGTGTGTCGGCGCCTCGATATGCCTTTTCTGATTCATCATTTCATTCCCCTTCTATGGATAGAAGCACGTGGCTAGAATTTTGACGATAATAAAAAACAATTTAAAAAGCATATGTCTTTAAGAGTTTTTATTTAGTCGTACATTGTATGTTTATTACTTGAATATGCATGCAAAAGAATTACAGGTCTGCACACACAGAATGCATCGAGACGATTTTTCATGAAGTCCGTTCATCCATAATTTTTTCACAAAGAGCGACACCATTTTATCATTTTTAATATAATCATCGCCATACAGCCCCATCACATCGTTATAGTCGAGACCGTTGAGTAGTTGATAGAGAAAGAACACGCAGTGCTGACCGCAAACGTCCGACGTAAAATCCTGAACACGTCTGGTCGAATACCTCGTATCCGAGTTGTTGGTTACTAGAAAGTTTTTGATGGTGCGGGGAAAACGTTCATCGTCGGGCGGATTCCCGAAACTGTCGAAAAAACACGCGGATCCCTCTCGACCTAAATAAACGGCTAACCAGTGCTCACCCGGTAGCTCCGAAGCGTGAGTGTTGATTATTGCCATCGCCGGTAAGGTCCTTATCGGTCTTTCGGGTAGTTGATCGCATGCGAGAACACCGAGAAAATGAGCGTTACGCGAAATTTTGTCCATGATTGTCGTGAGCTGTAAAGTGTTCATTTTATAGATCAATAATGATCGACCAGGATCTGTCTGCGATTTGAAACTTGAATGATCGAATCGAACACCGCGTAAACGATTAGCGTAATGGTCTTAGCTAGTGCCTTTTTGAACCGCACTTCTAGTCTTATGTTCCCGGACTTGACGAGCGACAGGTGCTGTCCGCACTCTTCGTCGGGTGTTAGGTTAAATGCGAACAGGCTGTAGCCATTCATAAACTCGTCTCTATCGAATGCGAGACCGTGGTTTTTCAGATGTCTCCCTGTAGACATCACCAGCTGGTAATATTCGCGCACCGCGGCTCCTGAATCGAAATCCGGCTGTAGCGGCTTGGCGGGTATTTGTTGACCATCCACATAAATGGCCATGAACTCCATGTCGTAATGATTGAAAGTGAATGGATTTTTATCGTACGCTCCGGTAAAGGCGTCATTATCGACCATCCCCAGAATGATTGATTTCGGCAGCGTTCCTAAAAACAAGTTTTCTTGATTTGAAACGCGGGATCCTGTAGGTATAGAAAGGGTTTTGAGGCATACTCTGTCTATAGGGTACTTTGCAGTAGCGGTGAGCAGAGCCTGGGCATGCCCCAGCCTCACTGATGGCGACACGCTGACTTTCTTGACAAATAGGGATGCCGAGACGATTTTTACTTTGTAGGCCACATCGTCGCTTCTCATCAGACAGAATTCGTTTTTGGCTCTGATCAAACGTATTTTAACGTCGACACCGTTTAACAGTAATTTTTCTTGAAAGAAAATGTCGCTGTGAATAGGCGCTAGTAGCTCTACCACCTTGCCACCCTTCGTGTAGTTCGACCTTTTCGTCAGACCCTCGTTATCGCCTAACGGGTCATTCTCGTCCATCTGTCCGGCCTCGTCCTTGTGAAACAGACCTGATGTGAAAACCGTTTCCAACGCATCTTCACTGTAGTTCATAAGACACTCGATCATGCAGCGATAAGGGTAGGTGCTCGAACTCTGCGATATCAAACGGTCTCCGAGACTCACGTCGACTTGTGAAAATATGGTGGCTCCGGGGTAGTTTATCAGACCTACCGACGCGGGGTCAGGTATGTCGCCGCCGTTAGGTTTTGTTATTTTAAGTCTGAGAAAAAGTAGCGTATTATTTAAGTCCAAGTAATCTTCTCCGGTCCCTGCGATAAAAAACTCCAATGGCGCAGAGTCTGATATAGCGGAAAAAGGCGGTACTTCTAAATAGGTGTTTTTCTCGAGAACCGTCTGCGTCGGTGGAACTGTAAATAAATCCAGCTCGGACTTGATACATTCCCCGGACATGCTGTGCAGTAATGCCATGTTAGAATATGGTCTTTACGGATCTCTTAGCCGACTTGCTTCGCTTAACAGGTTTCTTACGCTTTCTTTGCGCTACTGAGCGTTTCTTCAGGCCGCTATTTGTTTTCTTTATCGAATAACCACGCCTCCTTACCCCCGGCGGTTTAGTCATACGTTTACGAGCCATGACCATCAGACCTGATCCGTCTTGAGTCTTATGAGCTCTCGACAGGGCGGTGGTGACGACATCTGACACGATGTTTTTAGCAGCCGTTTTTAGGTGCGGCTTAGCGATGCTGAATCCTTTTTTTAACAGGGGTACGGCCATTCTGAACAGACCTCTGAAAAGACCTCCTAGGCCTGCACCGTACATAACCCCTCCTCCTGCATATCCTGGCAATCCTCCGCCTGCCTGATTACGGTAATAGTCGACGTAATCGTTCGTATTCATAGCGTGGTGGTTATAATAATTCATTTTTCAAATGTCAACGCAGAAAATTCAAGGGATCGGTCGTCGTTCAATTCTATGTCGACGTCTGTGAAGACCGGAGCGTAATGAGGATGTCGGTAACCAACACGTACTTATGTTAGTTCATTTTCAGAGAACGGATTGTTTCGACGGCTTAAAGTGTAATTTTACAATGACCTTTCCGTGCGTAAATGGTACTTCGAGGTTTTGATCGTCCTTCAGTAGCACATCGATGTCCGTGATGACAGACTTGTTGACTGCCACGTAATGAGGCTTCTCATAACGAACCGTAATCGATTCCTTATCTTTACCCGAAACATGAACACATCTCAAAAGGGGCACATACGAATCGCCCACCGTTTGGTATTCGATAATGTCGGTGTACACATAGATCGTATAGAATCCTGCGTGGATATCGGCCTGATGAGGGGCGTACGTGACAACATCTCTTTCAAAATCAGCTTTTTCATCGTAGTTGATTAGCCCCAAAGCATCGTCAGGTCGCACACCTAAGATATTGGCTAGCTTGCCGTAGAACGATATTGAAATGTTAGGCTTCGCTCTCAGAAAGACTTTGTTTGTCAAGCGGTCGTGGCCCAAGATCACCGACGGGGCTAGTACTTCGTTTATCACTTGAATCACAGCCTGAACATTAGCGTAGTACCCGGGGTTTATACTGAGCGCCTTTGAAACAAATAAGCTGGATAAGTAACCGCTTTTTGCGTGGCGGTTGGGATTCGGGGTAAAGTCTATCTTTTTTCCGTCGGCAGCGCTGGTGGGTTGGATGTGTAACGTAAAACCACCATCTTCCCGATTAAAGTTGTACCAGCTCCTAGGATATTCGATCTCGCACAATCCTACGTGCCATCGGCCTTTCAAGTTGATAGAAGAGGCTAGTTTGGTTCTGTAACTAGATATCCGATTTTCAGGGTAGACCGACATAGAAGCATTGCACGGGAGCGTAACGTAGAACCCCTCATCGTCCATGTTAGTCGTTGACTCGAATGACATAGCAAATGATTCTACGAGGGTTTTAAGGCGCTTGCAAGTCCACCAGAACTTTTTTGTCTACATAGCTGTTAAATTTCGAGGGCCATCCCACCCATTTGACTAAAACGAGCGTATTTCGGCCCTGTTTTTTCCGTCCTAAAATCTTTTCCACTTTAAACGTCTTGTCTTTGCTCACGATTATTTTTTGTAACTCTTCCTCGTAAAAAACTCCGTCGATGATTTCTCCGTCGTAATCGGACAGTCTGTAGACCGGCGGCTGTCGCGGTACGCAGACCGCTACGGTGAAAAATTCTTCCGTGTAGTTCTGCTCGTAACCTTTGGCGAACACCCCTCTCACTTTAGAAATCCTCACAACGTCACCGACTTTAAATTTAAACGATCGCGCTTCGTTCTTTGTACCGCCTTGCAAGTTTTGAAACACCAAAGCCTCATTTTCTCTGCACACGTCGATCGGTCGCATTCTAATACTCCGGTGAAAACTGCTGTTGTAACCTTGCGTGATGTCTTGTAAAACATCTATGTATCGTCGCGAATTAGTGGCCGTTAAAAATCTCCACATGCGACTTTTTAACGTTCTGTTAAAACGCTCGACGACGCTCGCTTTCAAATCGGTAGCCGTAGCAAAATGATAAATGTCGTGCTTTTTCATCAAATCTTGAAAATGTTTATTAAAGAATTCTTTCCCCAAATCTGTCTGTAATTTGCGCGGTATGCGTTCCTCATCGAGTATAGATTCAAAGGCTTTAGTAACCTCGGGCCCGCTCTTATTCTTTAGCACGCGCGTCCATGCGTACTTGCTAAATACGTCTATGCACGTTAGTAAAAATTTATGATTATCGTTTTCCGCGGAATAGGCGGACATGTCGACAAGATCCGCCTGGAACTGAGTATCCATACCATACACTACGACTCTATTCCGTTTGTATTTTATAGGAGCCGTTCTATGCAGCGTGTAAGCGTCCTCTCCCGATAGCCATTCCGTAACCTGTTGTTCGCTCAAGCGGACACCGGTGTCCTTTAGAACGGCGTCTTTTAATCGTTTTTTACCTCCTAACGCTCCAGGGTTGGACGGCGTGTAATAAGCATCCTTCATGAGCTCTGCCATGTTAGCGTTTCCTCTCTCCATAAAAGAATGAATAGAAAAATGTATACGTTTTAAGATTTTATTAAAAGAAAATGAATAGCTATACATGACATAGAAGAGGATAAACAATCGGTTACTAAAATAAGGCATAATAAAACAATGGATACATAATCGCTAAAATAAGTCATAATAAAACAATGGTTACATAGTCGATAAAATAAGTCATAATAAGACAATGGTTACATAGACGCTAAAATAAGTCACGATTACATGATGATCACACGTGTGATAAAGCCTTATATATTATCCAACGAACACAGAAAATATACGCAGGACATTAGGCTCTTGTCGAGAATGTAGTCGACCAGGGTTTCGACAATTTTACCAACTTTGTGTTTCTCATTTTTAGAAATCAGGGCCACGCACAGCTCTGTTACGTACGTGCACATGCACATGATCTCTTTAACATCTAGCTCGTCGCTACATTCAGACACTATGTCCAAAACTTGTCTGACGCTCACGCAGATAGGCTCTTGACTAATCGTGCAGAAGCTGATCATTTCGCCCCACGAATTTGACAGTCCTTTCACCGTGATCATATTTTTCTTGAGATTTGACAGACGAACGCTATCCGCAGAGCAATCGTTTTCTGAATCGCAAGACGCGTTGATTAATTTAAGCATCAGGTCCACCATCTGTCTTTTGTAATGCTGTTTAAAAATGGGAGCTATGGTCTTTTGGCAACTGCAGCCGCTTCCCATCTTGTCTTGTTCAGGCTTTGCTTGCATCTGTGCTGACGCTTCGGACGTCTTTGTCCGAATCCGTTTGGGAATTCCAGGTATTGACGACGTCGCAGAAAACCTCGTCGGTGTCGCTGTTCAGAAGACTCTGTCGGATTTCTTCTAGCTTTGCGACGATGTATGGCTCGTCTTTCAGTTCGTAGTAAATGGCACACGCGGCTCCTTGTATCGCGCGAGTATCTGCCTTAAACCCGCAGCGTAGTAGAGCGGATGCGGCGAGGTGGTAAAGTTTGTCTTTAAACAGCTTGCGGCTGAACTCTAAAAAGTGTGATGCAAAATAGTACGATGTAGGTTCAAACAGACAGGAATGCTGCATCTGGCTCGGGTGATCTATTTCGCACCCCAGACACTCTTCTTTGAGCTTGACATTGATGATGTGCTGTAGTACCACGGTGACCACGCCTTTAATGACGTTGTAGCCGAGGTCCGTGAAGAATCCGTCTGTGACATCGATCGGAGTATCGCCCACTTCCATTAGGGACCCGGACGATTCTGCAGGTTCGTCCGTCTGTATGTGGTGTACCGCGTTGTCATCGCGAGCGTCAGGAACTGTGTGGAGAGAATAGTCGCTGATGTTTTCTGAAGCGTAGTCTTGAGACATTGTTGCGGGAGAGGCTCTGTCTACTGATTTTTATAATGGCTGTAGTAAATGGGTGGGGACGGTCCGACGGCCCACTGGCTGCGCGCGCACTTCTCGGGGTGGAACAGCTGCACTTTAACTCTGGAATAGCCATCGCGCATATCGCACCACTTGATCATTCTGTTGATGTTGGAAAAAAGGGTCTCCAGGACATAAAGGTCAGACCATTTGAACAAAAATTGCATCTCGTACAGCTCGTGATGTTCGTTGTGGAGGATAGCCCCAGTGCGATCGCGAAGCTTTGTGTTGTCTTTGCAGAAGAAAAAGTAAACGCAGTCATGCTGTTTCTTTTTAGAATGATCGCCGACCACACGGTAACGACCGTTGGGTGTTACCGAGTCCCACTCTGCGATGTACAAAGGTTCTTCGCGACTGTCGTTTAAATCCTTCCAGACGTAGTTGTAAAACAACGTCCAGTCCTTGTCAGGGAACGCCACGCAGGTGTCTTGTCCGGGTACGTATTCGCCTTTTTTGTCAGCGCTGTAGAGGGTTACAACTCGAGACTCTTTGTTAAACGCGTAGCCTATCACGCGGTTACTCTCCATCAAAATTTCGTCCGTCACGTTGTTCTTATTTTCGTGAAGAAACTTTGTCAGACCGATATACCCTCGTGGTTTTTTCGGTGCCAGAGCCAGATTCTCTTCAAATAGATCGTCGTCCCATTCTCTTGGAGGGGTTTGAGGAGAGCTGCTCGGGCGTGCCATGTTGATGTCTGTGTATTTTGCCCTCGCTATTTTCCCGCTTTTATTTAACAAAACCTCCCCCCGTTTATGCTTATGATGAAAGTGGTGCATGTGGTGTGAACATGAGCCAGATGCGCGACAAAGGGTCTATGACATAAATGACATGATTGACGATTCAAAACGGTTTAAATCATGAGTACAGAGAGGTCCGGATACGATTCGTCACGCATTGTTTCATGTGATCTACTGATGCCAGGTGGTGAACAGTTGTTAATCCTAAACAAAGCTTCGCTGTCTTGAACCGAGCTGGTAGCACTCAAATTTCACGCTATGGACATAAAACAAATCGTACCCGATTAACATGTCAGACGCTGTCACCTACAGGTCGACACCTACAAAACAAGTTGTAATACACCCGGTTACAATCCTCCTCTTTCAAACAAATTTACGAGCCTTGGTGCGGACACCTCTCACTGGAATGTTATAGACTGGGTGAAAACTCTGAAAAACAAGGTAATCTGCATGGCCTCTCTGCCTTTCCTCTCTCATATATTGAATACATTGTATAATTACTTCTTTACTTATTTAATAGATGCTTTATTTATTTATTTAATCACATGATTATTCATTTAAACCTGTTTGTTTATTCAAACAGTGTTTGTGTAGTTGTTGTCTTATTCATTATTATTTTTAAACGCTGCTTAAATAACCAATGATTGCGTATTAATAATGATCTCATCATCTCCTTTAAATTACATATTTTCATTCATGCTAAAGATATGTAGCAATACATCCTAAAACATGCCCTAAAACATACCCCGGAAAAATGGGACGTGAGGGCACGGTCAAAAGTTCAACGCGACGTGGGCGTACCACACTAAGGGGCGGATACGGTCAAAGGTCAAAGCAAGTGGGCGGTCCCTCGCAACGTGGGTGGTCCGGAAGTAATTCACCCCTCCCCCTCCTCTGCAAAGGTCAATGACCCCATCAATCATACCTGTCAATCATTTTGACACTATGTCCCCCATATATACTACTACACATCTGATGGTAAATATCTAATAGAAAACCTACAGCTCACATACTATATCACTACTAAAACATACTACAATACTAATAATTTGCATAATTGTTCGGAGTTTTGTTTATTTCTCCTAATAAAGAATTAAGTGTTCCTTTTCGTCACTACCGAAACAATTATACCCAGTGATACTTTTTGGTCATGACTGTTTTGGTAGTTACAATTTTTGAATTCTTTTGAGCCTAGCTCAAAGATGCTAATCAGCACATGGTTAGCAAGCACAGTTCTGAACAGATGTACACACATAAAAACTAAATTTTACAGAATAACGCCCAAAACGTTTGATTAATTGCAGAAAAAAAGATGTTTGGTAGTGACGTGACGTAAAGTTACACACAGATTTTCAGACTTTTGAACACATTAACTTAAAAATGATAAGACCGATCTACTCACCATGTGGCTATTAGAGAGAGGGACACAGTAATAATTATTGATAAAAAATGTAGGTCTCTGGCTAAAATCAGTCTCATCCAATGGACTAAAACGTCTTGGTTACGGATGTAACTTCAGTTCCCTGATGGAGGGAACGAGACGTTGTGTCGAACCGACAGATGGGGTTCGTCCTTGAGAACCTATCGCTTCTGACTACTTTAGAAAAGGCCAATGAAATTGGCGAATGAAATTTGCATGCCAGATTCCGTCCCCGGATATCCGGGTATAAAAGGGAGACAGCGTGCTGCATTCATTCACCTTCGGTCTGAGGAGCCTGAGAGCCTCTCACGACTGCTGCAGCAGGCAGCACACATTGTGGCATAAAGGACACAACGTCTCGTTCCCTCCATCAGGGAACTGAGGTTACATCCGTAACCAAGACGTTCCCTTTCTGTCGGTCTCTCAACATTGTGTCGAACCAACAGATGGGGTTCCTATGGAAAACGCCATGGCGCTGTGCCGCATCACAATCTCTAGCGAAGTGACGGTGACTGGCCTGGGGCATGTCAGACGTGAGCGCTATCGCGAAATTTTAACCTACCAGTGGATAGGTAGGGGGTCCCAGAGCTTTTGGAAAGGTGGGAAGCCCCTGCCTTCAGCCCCACAGGAGGCGGCCTTGTTTCTCTAACAGCGAGAAGCCGCCCGGTACCGTAAGGCCACTGGGTGAGCGCTACTTCCTCAAATGGGGGATGCGCTACAGAGACCACTTCCTACCGTAGGGAGGAGTTTAGTGGAGATACCAACATGGTCTCGCCGTTTAGTGGAGAGCTCATGGGAGAAAATGTGTGGACTGAAGGAGTTTACTGCAAGGTGGAGGTCCACCTAGGGAAGGTCATGGGTTGCCAAGGTGGGAACCAATCCTGAGAATACATCAGATGGAACCGCCCGATTGTGGGGTTTACAATGTCCGGTAGCACTAGGTCCGGTTAGAGCTATGTTGTGGGTAACTCCGTTGGTACCCGGCCTAAGGGGTAGGGCTGCTCTGCCCAGCCCGCCCTCAGGAGGTGATTGCTTAGTGATGGATGGAATGCCTGTTCTTCACCCAGTGGGGGAAGAAGAGAGGCTAAAATAGCACGCTGACCCACCTATAGGAAGGGGGGGGTGCTTTCGCAGGTGTACGCCCTACCGGCTGCCGGTCCTACATGTTGCTATGCAGGACGCGGGCTGATACCAGTTCTACGCGGAGGCTGTAGAACCTTGTGAAGGTGTTGGGCATAGCCCAACCCACAACTCTGCAAATGTCTGCCAGAGGCGCCGCGAGCCAGTGC
Organism: Triplophysa rosa; assembly: GCF_024868665.1. Lineage (NCBI taxonomy): Eukaryota > Metazoa > Chordata > Actinopteri > Cypriniformes > Nemacheilidae > Triplophysa > Triplophysa rosa. The sequence continues at coordinate 167,678 of NW_026634267.1, forward strand.
CCAGGAGGAGGCTATACCCCGGGTGGAGTGAGCTCTCACTGTCAGTGGGCACAGGCGGTCTTGGGATCGATACGCCGTCATGACGGCGTCCACAATCCAGTGCGCCAATCTCTGTTTGGAGACAGCCCTCCCTTTTTGCTGACCTCCAAAACAGACAAAGAGCTGATCAGAGCTCCTGAAGCTCTGCGTGCGGTCTAAGTAAAGGCGCAGTGTGCGTACTGGAAACAACACGGATGGGAGTTGTCGTCAAGAGCATTAGCTCCGAAAACCAAGTCCGGTTGGGCCAGTACGGCGCAACTAGTAACACTTGATGCTCCTCTTCCCTGACCTTGCACAGGATCTATGCCATGAGGCTCACTGGCGGGAAGGCGTACTTCCACTTGTCCCGCGGCCAGCTGTGCGCTAGATCATCCGTGCCGAGTGGAGCCTCAAACAGGGTGTTCCAAAGCGGGCAATGGGTGGTGTTCAGGGAAGCGAACAGGTCTACCTGAGCCTGCCCGAACTGCACCCAAATGAGCTGGACTGCGCGGGGGTGGAGTCGCCACTCTCCACAAGGCGTCAACTGACGAGAGAGCGTGTCGGCTGTCTGGCTCAGGTCACCTGATATATGTGTGGCTCGCAGGGAGCGGATCACCTGTTGACTCCACAGGAGGAGGCGTCGGGTGAGTTGTGTTTACTGCCCAACCAGACCAGCACGTGCTTGATCTGCACGAGAGGTTGTAGCCTCTTCAGTGCAAGTAGCACAGTCAACAACTCAAGGCAATTGCAGGCAAGATGTGTCCATGAAGGATGCCTCAGCGTGCTGGAGACCCAAACACTTGAGGCAGACATCGTGTCCGTCCCCCTCCTCGGTGAGGGTATCGCACCCATGTGAACAGCGGGACATGCCACGCTAGAGAAATTTAGAAATAGTGACATGAAAATCCGGGACAGATTTTTTTACATAAAGTTTAATCATTTAAAAATTAAATATAACATAAAAAATATTTTTGTACTTCACTTTAAAAAAAAAAACATAAAAAAGATATATATTTTTTAAAAATGCAAAAAAGTATATCATTTTAATAAGTTGAAATTTACGGGTTTGGGTTCGGGACACCCATCTCCCAATTGAAAGTACCCAATAAATTACCATTTCATGTATATTAAGCTTACTGATATTATAAATATTATTGTGGGTTTCAATAGATGACAGAAGGATCTTAGTAAACAACTAAGATTTGAATACTTGAAGGCTTTTTAAATGTGATTTTTTATGAGGGACAGAATGGCCCGTATATGGCATGTCTTCCTATGGTTGGGTATAGGAGTAGCTAACCTTTACCTTTCCTAGTCCTTCAGTGGACAGCCGTAATGTTGGTAGACTTTCTTCAGTCTGTATGTTTGGGGGTTACACCTGATTGCTAAGTAAATTAACTGTAGAGTTGAGTATTATGTGAATAATTTTGGTTTAGTTTTCTCCAGTACAGAGCTAGGCCTTTAAGTGCGGTGTTTGTTTTTCTCACTGATTATGAATTACTTTTATGTATGCTACACATGATGTTATGTAAAATCTAGTGAAATAAGTGGGGCTGAGTGTAACAAAGTTAAATTTGTTTTATTTCACTAGATTTTCCTGTTTATATACATTCAATGCTGTTCAAAACCAGTGTTTGTAAAAATACATTAAAAAGGGTCTGTAAGGAGGTGATGGTCCAGGGAGCCATACCTGCTGTATTGTTTTTCTAGAGGTCTTTTCCTCCTCTCTCCCAAACGGAAGACGTATGCTGTGTCCCATGCTACAGATTAAGTTAGCATTGGTTGAACATAATTAACCCAGATAAATACAAAATGTTTAAGTTGTTTTTATTTATTTATTTGTGTTATTCACAGATGTAAAATCATATACTGTATACTTAACATGCATATTTCATTGATGTGGATTGCTATACTTTGGAATGCGTTTTTTGGTGACAGTGTTACTGGTTTGTGAGCTGAAGCTGTCGTAATGATCTGTCTACTGTACATAAAAATGCATTCTCTATGCAGGTATGTATTGATGAACCATATTTTTGCATTTAGGTTGTTTAAACATCAATATTGTCGTGTTTCATCCGCTTCTCTGTAAAAGTTTAAGTGAACGGAGTTAATTTTTTTTACGTTCCTCTTCTCTCCCGTACGGAAGAGTGTTACTGATATGTGAGCTGAAGCTGTCGTGGTGATCTGTCTTTATAAAAATGCATTCTCTATGCAGACCCAATCCGGCGCTCTCCTGTCATTATTCACTACGCTTTAACACAACACAGATCACAGATACATACACATACAGACCTTCCATAAGGTATTTTAATA